>NW_023339674.1:3398465-3417023 GCF_004916995.1 Morone saxatilis
TCTAGAATCTTTATGTTTCCAGGAGTGCATCTGTCCTTTAAGATAGTAAAAAATTATAGGTTTCTTGACAGACTTTTATACCACAGGCACAAAGGTGAAAGTGCTGACCTTTGTCTTGTCAGGAGAGAGTCAATGACGTGGAGTTTGCGATGCTCTGGAGCACACAGGCCTACAGCCATAGCTACAGACAGGTATACATTCATCAAAACACACCCACACACACACATTCACTTACTCACACACACCATTACTTCCATACCCTCCAAGCAACGATTGGGTCGCATAGACTCGGACTCTAATTTAATGTAATTTCATTTATCACTCTGAATTAGATTTCATGTTGCTGTTTAATAATTTAAATCCCCTGTAAAGCACTATTGGCTTTCATCTCAGTATCAAGGAACACTGGAAGATGACTGGAGGTAATGGCGACTACAGTGGCCATGATTTACTTTGCAGTGTGGCACAGGCAGTATGTGGAATCGAGGCCTGTACCTGACAGTAGATTCGGATTTGGCTGTTCAATACAAATATTCGACTATTTGGTTTTTTAAGCACCTCACTAAACTTCTATATCAGCCTACATGAGACTTTTTTACCTCTAAGACTTGAGTTGTAATGCCTGTCTTTGTCATCTGTGATGTGAACACACCTGATTTCCACACAGTCAGAGAAAGCAAAAGTGCTCATCCTGCTCATAGTTCAGTGATACAATCCCAGCGCAACATGGAGCATCTCTCCAGCCCTGGCTGCTGACAGTTCTGTCAGCCGAAGCATCAATCAGAGTGGCTGGCTGTAGAGGAGGTTATACCACCGTCTGGTTTAAAAGTGGTTTGACTTTAGTCATCACTGGAGCAGAGCGTGACAGAGCAGCCAACAGACTGTAGATGCTGTCTGGCGTCATGCTGCTCTTCATTTTCTATCACCCTTCTCTGCTTCCATCAGTTAGTTTTGTGGTTTGCAATCATCGTTAGAATCGGTTTGTTTGTTTACAGCTCGCCGTTCTGTTAGTCATTGCCTTGTCTACGGTGACACAGTTAAAAACAAAAGTGCATTGATTCAACTGACAAAATGCCAGTCAACTCAAGGTCTTCTTGACTGATGACTTGAATCATCGACTTTTAGGAGGCAACCCCAATGGAAATAAGATCATTTTTTTTAGTTTATTAGTTTTGCACCACATAATTGTTGTTGTCCAGGATAACAAGTGTCCAATCAAGTGTGTGAAACTTTGAGTTTGTTCAGCTCTCTCATTGGTATGAATACAATGGTATAAATGTATTCTGAACACAACCCATATATACCAACAATCTCTCAGGAAGAATATAATTTGATCTCATGCTCACTGATTCCAATATAATATTTATATTTTATCCCTGCATATATCTGCTTGGACACAGAATACTGAAAGCTAATTATACTGTTTGTAATTTAGAAATGAAAACAACATGTTAAATTACCACTAACAAATAATAAGGTCATAATCACTGGTGTTTGCAGTGGTTACAAATAGTGCAAGGTAATGTTACTGTTGTAGTTAGGGGAAGTTTGTAACGCAGAATTATCAGGGAACTATTATTACTGATTATCAAACATAACCAATTTTTGCCTAAATGTGTTTGAACTTAGCTACTCTGTGTCATACAAAGACTAAAGTTTGTCAAATTAAGTTTTTTAAATTAATTGGAATTAAGTTAGATGTCTCAAGTCTTAGATGTTTGTCCTTTATTTATTTTGGAAGGTTTGGCTTAGAGCAATGTTGTCTTTTTGAGGATGTGAACACCCTGATCACATTCCAATATGTACTCATACCTATATGACTAGGCTGATTGCCAATGACTCCCAACACAATATATATGACTGTTCCCAAAACAATTTGATCCTTGGAGAGTACGAGTGACAAGTGTCCCGGACCTTCATGTGATTAACATTGTTAAACGGTCGCAGTTGGTTAGGTTTAGGTACCAAACTACTTGGTTAGGTTTACGAAAAGATCACGGTTTGGGTGAAAATTAATAATTTTGTTCGTTAAGGTAATTTATGTGACAAAGTTAACCTACCTACGCAAGTTAAAGGTCAATGTTGGTCCCATGGCTGGTGTTTTTTCATCCAAGACCTCCTCCTAATCAGGACTTTGTCACTCTTTTTATTACGTCACCTGACTTCCTCCTTTGCTCCCACCATAATTATATGGCCACAAAATGGTCGCCGCCTAACAATAAAATTAAACATGTTTCATAGAGGGCTGCTTTCGCAAACAACCTACTCGGATGTACGGAGGTGAAGACGGGCTGTGCCATTCCCTTAATTTCACACATTCATACTTGGAAGTTGCCCAGTACAAACACAGTCTGATCTATTTGCCATTGAACAGTTGGGGGTTAGGGGCCTAGCTCAAGGGCACCACATTGGTGGGCAAGCACTGCTCTTTCAGTTTCTCCTTTCCTGCTGTTCATGGGATCGAACCAGGGACCTTACCAAGCCCGATTCTCTAACCTTTGGCCACCACTGCTAAATTAGCTCAAATTAAGTTCTGTTTATTTGATGGAGACTAAAATGATTTTCTGTTTGTTCTGTTCATTTGGCAGATTGATATGCATTAACAGAGGGAATGTCATTAGATTAAAGTGAATCTCAGCTGCTCAACAGATTTATGGTCTAATGTAGGTAATAGATTAATGGTCTAATGTAAACTTGTCATCATAACAAATTCAAAGACCATCAACATGGTCAGACACAGACACAAAGATCATTCATAGATATGCCAAGAATGTTCCAGGCTCAAGGACAACAGCAGAAGAAAATGTAGATTTTATGTTTTATTTATTATTCATAGTTCTCATGATGTTTTGAGTGATGGTCTGAACTTTCTGTTACACTTTTAGTCAAAGCAAAGGACTACCTTGTGGATACAAGAGAGAACAACATATGTGTGATGTTTTGGTCATGCAAAAATGTCCTTGAGTACAGTAAATCTTTTTCTGAATCAGAGATGAAGACCCTGTACTGTGTTTCCGTTTTTAAAGGTGGGGTAGTGAGTGAGAAGATTGTTTCGATAGATGGATAGCATGTGGTGCTCTTAAATATTAAGCACAGGATCCACTCAGTCATGCTAAGATGAGTGCCTCGAAATAATAAATTACAAAATGCAAATAAGAAGAAGATTAGTCTGTGTTTATGGGTGGCATTTAATTTTAATTGGTTCATTATTTCCGGAAATTACATTTTTAAACTCTCCTGACTGCCACAGCTGTGCTTGGTGCTGTGTCAAGGGAATGAAGGCTACAGGTCGAGAGCATCCCTCTCTGCAAGCCAGACTTGTGTGTACAAAGCGTCACTGTGTGATTTTGGACGATCTTTCTCTTTCTGGTGTTAGCACTGACGATGAAATGAAATTGAACCAGTGAAAGGAATGCACTGGTGTGTGCAAAAACAAAATTATTGAGTTGAAACTACTGATTGTTGGAACGTGTTAAACACACTTCTCAGAACTTTCAGGCAGTAAAATTTTTGCTCATGCATCTGCCTTTTCCTCAGCCGGTCAACTGTCTCACTCATCACTCATCTTGATAAGCTTTGAAACTGAACCACTGGTGTTGAAAAGAATCTACTATAAAAGCCCTCATGTAAAGCTTGTTGTTGTACTACTGTTCCCTTTCAGTGTTGTTGTAACTTCTGTTTTGTGTAGCCACAAACCTTGCATAACAGGATTTAAAATTTATTTTATTGTTGTTGTTGCTGACATCTCAAATATGCTTCCATTTTAATCATTGCAAGCAAATTCTCTTGTGTTATCTTCTTTATACCACTTAAATACATTAGTGTTCCATGTTAAGTCCTTGAAATAAGCATCTTACAACCACAACATTACAAGTATTAATTATTATAATTAAATAATAAACAACCACTCCATATTTTATGGTTCCAACACAGGGTACTGAGCAAGAGGACACATACAGGGAAGTGTTGTTTTTCTAGTGGGTTATATAAAGTTCTCTCATTCAAACCACTAAACACACATCCCCATTGACACTTTATGAGTGGCTTAAGCCAAGTTGCCCTAGAATCACCCCCTTTCCAGCCAGTGGGCTATTAATACTAATAATATATATATATATATATAAAATTCATCTCCCCTCTCTGATCCCAACACATACTTTCCTACACGCAAATAGTTGTGCCAGTTGCTACCAAAAATCTTACATGCCCACTGATTCTAGCCAGATATAAGGCAAAAGTATGTTCACATTTGGCTATTCCAACAGAAAATGTTGAGTCACAAAATGTTGTTCTTTTTTGGAAATCAATTTCAAGCAAACCAGTTCATTTTTTTTTTTAAATTTAGAGTGGAAATAAATGCATTTTGCCACATTAAAAATACTATGGAAATTCTGCCTAAGCATTTACAAGTATAGTATGACAGTTTAGGAAAATTTGTCTCCTGGCAACTACATTAAAATGCACCTGAAACTGATAAAACTAAATACTACCCTTTGCAACAAATAGGAAGATGAAATGTACACTGGTTTCAAGCCCATACTCATGGAAATAAAACATTTTCAACAAGAATCCATTGGAGAATTGTCTCACACTTGTGTCATTTTACAGTATTGCAAATTCAAGTCTGGTTTGTGACCTTTTCTTTGACATCTTTGTCTTCTTTCAGTCTATGATATAGAAATGCCACAGATAGTGTATGCAGAGGAACTGTGTTATGAAATGAACCTCAAACTGAGTAACCTTTGTTTTACTTCTTTGACATTTCTGCTTTATTAGGGGGCATGACATTCGGAGTCCAGAACAACAAGGGTCAGAAGAAGGTTAGTGACACAGCGCAAATGTTGTGAGTTGGAGTTGAATAACCTCAAGTACACATTACGTGCTAGGTGTTCTTTAGAAGATTAAAAAAAAAAACAACAACACATGCATATCACACATTGTTTGAGATATGCATATCAAACAGCCCTCCTGGGATCATTTGCTGTCATCAGCAACAAGGGCAAAATGAACTCTAGAATGCTGCTGTGAAACAGCATCTGTCCCACGGTGTGCAGTATAGCGCCACTGCTGCCTATAAAATGTCAGTGTGCCCTCATAGATGACTGGTTTTCATCAGGATAAGGCTTGATCCAGAGATAAAGCGCCCCTCCTTATCGACCATGACAGTTCTCACTTGTTCCATCACACACAAAGTCTAAGTGCATGCCGCGGCGTTCACGGGACTCCCTGCTGGCATCAATAGCAGCAGGATTTTCGAGCGGGATTTCACTGGTCTCAGGCTTGTGAGCAGTGATCCCTGATGCAAAGCTGTCTTATCTGACAAGTGTGTGAGAGTGTGCATGTGGGTGTATTTTTTTACGTAGTATATGTGTTTCTGCAAATGTATTTTTTGTATAGGGGGTGTGTGTTCACTCTGGATGACTACACAGACACTAGTTATCTCAAATCAAGAGCATGAGGGCATTATAGTGCAGTCCACCACTCCCTCTGTCACCCCTCCCTTCTATCCATCCATACTCCCAGCCATCCATCTATCCTCCACTGGCACTCCATCATCCCCCCCGTCCCCCCCCGAACTTCCCCTTATCCTTCATCCACAGCACAGAGCTCAGACTCCTGGGGAGATTATGTCTGCCTGTCAGCCTCTCTGTTCTGATAGGTTAGAGCAGAGTTTTTATTTTTTTATCCCCCTTGAACATGTGAAAGCTGACATGATTGGCACTCATCTTAAGTTCTGATTGTTGTGCTGTGTGCAGATTTTGTGGGGGAGTCACTTCTTAGATTTTGATACAGAGGCAAAGCTCTGCTGACAGCCAGAACGACGAAGGTGCGGCAAGCAGTCAACGCCTCTTTATCGGTAAATGCAGGCATTCTCTTGTCTCAAAAAACTTGTCTCCTCTTGGGAGATGTCTTGTATTGCTGAGTCATAATGGAAAACAGTTCAGTGCTGCCACATCTGAACACAAAGGAAATCTCACTAAAGAACTCTGTTCCTCTAGGAATGCTAAGAAAACAGAACTATTTATCTATTTTAATTTAATTGATTTGGTTGTTACTTAATTTGTGCAGGAAGATTCATGTAATGAGTGGCCAAGGCAAGATTTGAACCCAGGCCAAAGGTGGGCATGAGTAATTGTGCAAATTTCAACCATTAATGCATACACTTTACAATCCAGGGACATCTCTTTCTTCATTACTGCTATGCTGCTAGACTTCAGAGCTATCCCATTATTTTTTCCTGATGGCCAACTTCCATTTTAATTTTTTCCCAAACAGAATGACTTCATTATTTCCGTCTAATGTACAAAGTCAATACAATTCTAATTCCATAAAATCCCTGCAAAGTTCAATTCAGTTAATTTCCGAGCTGTGTTGTTTACCATTCATTTGTAGTTTACACTCTTGAAACTTTTGCACATTTAGAGAAGTTGTCACAACCGTTTGTCTGAATGTGAGGCAGCTATGCTGTTTTCTCAGCAAATATCCAATTAATGAACCAACAAAAAAAGAGTCTGTTTTTCTCCTATTACCTCCTGCCACCATGCTACACATTTTTTCTCTGGTACACTGGGCTGAAATGATGTGTGAATGAAATAACCTATATATTTTTATATAAAACCATAGAGCAGATTTTTGTAACGATGCACAGTGACTTATATTCTTAAAACTTGGAACTTTCTTGACACCTGCTTAAGTTCAACATTTAGAGTTGTCTTTTTTTGTAGCACCCACTGTTCTGACATCTGTCTCCAATGACTGACTACATAGCTTCCTAGTTCTGTAGCAAGCAATCAAGGAGGTTACTTTGTTCCAAAATGGTGCCACTCACTTTAGTCATTCTCTGCAGCTAAAGCTGGTTATATACACAGCTGTCACAACTGTCATTTTTCTGTCGCTCTCACATTAAACAACCTTCTCTCCTGTGGGTTCTTGTCCAGCCAACGTAGTGGTGGGCACACTAAATGATGTGGCACAGATGAGGAGTCACCACACATTCAAAGATTTTCAATCAGTAGGGATCTCACAGCACAAATGTGAAACATACTTTGTTTTTCACCCTTATTGTGCCAAAGTAGAACTTGAGAAAAAAGAGCAGCTTGCCACACTTATTGTGTATGCACTCATTTGTGCAGCAACAGACAACACTGATGTTGGAAGAGAGAAAGTTTGAAAGGATGCAAGGCTGTATGAGTAGAATCAAACAATGATTGCAATCAAAAACATTAGCTAAACAAGTCAGATGTTGATTAGAACTGAGTGAGTGCTCATTGACTCATCGTTCTCAGAACACATCTTTAGTAGGCTATGTGTTTCACACAAGGGCAGAACACATTTGTGCTGACAAAATCAGCCGTGTTCACAAATCTCCAGATGTCTGGTCAGACTGCCTCTCTGACCCTCTCTGAATTAACAAGCTTTGATGACAGACATGTGCAATCACATTATTTTTTCAGAAACCTGTCTTGGACAGCTAAATGTATTGCACTGGATTAAATCAGGTACAACAGCAATTCCTCTCATCAGTGCAGGGTCAGTTCACCCAAATTACAAGAAAACGATTTTATCACTCAGTGCAAATAGTGACCATTTTATATGCTGAGGTTTTAGGATATCTACATTAAGCTTCTGCTGCTACCCCAGTGCAGTGCAAGTGAATATAATATATTATATAATTTTATATAATTTTTTTTGTGCTGCTCAAAACGCACAAAAAAAGTTTCACAGACCTCAGCACCCTTGCAACACTTTTTCACAAGGACTATTTTGTTGGAAGATAGCCATTCCAACCAAGTCTCTCTGCATGGCTAGCTTCAACTATGGACACGGGGAAAAACAATTTGGGTCAGCCCTGATAATTGCACTCTATCAGTAATGAACAAAAGACCAGGAAACGGTTTGTTGTCATATCCAGCAGCAAACCCTTTACTTCCCAGACCCTTAATGGTCCATGCCTTTGATCCAAATCTGCTAATTGGTGCTTATGTGCTATTGGGCAATACTTCCTCATTGATCATCATCGGATGTTTTAAAATAACAGATGACATTATTCAAAACATGCCAGTAGTTCACTGAGTGCACTGGCTCATTATATTATAGTGCTGTTGTTGAAAGCAGCTTCATTTCACCAATATGAATAAAGCCATTTAGGCTTAGAGAACATGAAATAATAATATAGTTGCCAACAGTGCTGCTAGAGGACCTTGATGAACACCATAAACTATACATCTTACTTCATTCACAAGTGGAACAAATGAGATACAATGCTGGACTGTTGCTGTTCTTACGTTGTCTTCTTTTTGTGGTGCATGCAAGATTTTGCTTCTTTTTCATATGGTACCTTTCCACTTGTACCCTCACCTCAGTGCATCCACACTGTCCTCGCAACTCTTACCGCTGAAAATCACTATAATTTGCGCCATTAGGTGTCCTTTCCCACAAGCATCCTGATGTCTTTCTGATATTCGAACTGTCGGAAATACCTGCAGTCTCAACATGAGTCTGTGAGTCACCCTCATCTTCTTGGGGAACAGAGAAAAGAACGGAAAAGCACTCATCCGGCTCCCCAGGAGGATCTGAAACTGATGGAACATTTAGGCATTGTTGAGAGAATCAACACAAATTGCAGTCAAACATATAGAATGCAGGAAACATTGAACAATGTTTCAGAAATACAGTATGTAGCAGAAAATGTGTGTTGCCATGGGTCAGACTTTGCACACACACAAAACAATGAACCATGGCAATCCTTAGTAGGAAAGTCCATAGTGGGAGATAGACAGACAGGGGAACAGAGCGAAACGGTGCAAGAAGCTTACTGGCAGTGATGGTGGTGCCAGATGGGAGAGGGAAGAGCTGCCCAGGAGAGGCGCCAGTAAGCAGAGACAAGTGGTGCCAGCCCAACTGTGTCTAACAGGAGGTCCAGCTATTTAATCAAACCCAACACTGAAACCGCACTAGTGCCAGATGCAATTCAAATACTTATATAATGCAAACGCCAATTAGTTTTATATAGATTTCCCACCACACCCTCTGTCAAAGATGTTAGAATAACTGCTCCTTATTATCATTAGTAAAAACTGAATCCTCATAGGATGGGAGTATAAGAAATCTGACAAATATCAGAGTTGTAGTTTGGTGATAGGATCTAGACAGACATAGACAAAGCTGAAACTTGAAAATGCACACAAAGAAATGGAAATTCACTCTTGCTCACAGTGCTATATTTACACAGCAGGCACTTGTTACATGATGTGGGAAGGTTCAACATTTGTCCTTCACTTAATCCAAAACCGTCTTGCAGCTGGCTGTGCCTACTGCCCAGATTCAAACAGCCTGTCATTTGTGTGATTGAGCTGCCAATACTCTTCCGCCGACCCACCCACACACATACACACCTAGTGAAGAGAACTAATGCTAACTAATAACAAGACTATCGCTCATAATGTCAAGGTATCCATTTGAGATGGCTGATGAAATCATCTTGTGTTGCTCTGTGGGGGATGAAGAAACAATCCAGCAGAGGAAGGGACAGCTAGTTTGAGCAAGAAATAACTGGAAATACCTTGATTAAATTCAGAGGTGTGAGATTTTCATCAGTGTGATACGGCTCAGTGGGGGTGTCGGGTTATTGTAGGGGCCGGGAGTCTCCCCTGTTGACAGAAAGGACACACTGCTTGTCAGCAAAGTCATCTTTTCCGCGCACAACATCTGTGCTGATTTCGTGCTACACTGTAAGCAGGCCATTAATCTAAACCAGGACCACTCCTTATCGTGCAGAGCGACAGGCACCCTCACACTGTGTACAGAGAATGAAAAATAGATATCAGATTTTTTTTTCCTTCACTGCATTTGTCTCTCTGTCATTCTCTTTGTGCACCTTATTCTTATCAACCTCTTCCTTTTTCTGCTTCTATGAGGTCATTTGAATTTGAGATGGTTTTGCGTCCAGCTCTCTTAAGCAGTGCAACACAGAAATACCTCTTCCTGAAATAGCACGGCGCCTCTTGACCCCTTTTTTTGGAGTGCTGCAGCCC
The DNA here is from genome assembly GCF_004916995.1 of Morone saxatilis. NCBI lineage: Eukaryota > Metazoa > Chordata > Actinopteri > Moronidae > Morone > Morone saxatilis. Next base: position 3,408,500 of record NW_023339674.1, read on the forward strand.
CAGTGTTGGATCGATGCACAGTGGTGCTGATGCTGTGGCATTTCCACAAGGAGATGGATGTTTTGGGGTCTATAAGGCAACATAGTGACATTTACATAAGGAAGAATGGATGCTCTTAGGCCAGGGAGGATAGAAAAGAGGTGGGAGAGAAACAGCAGCACAGCGGTTATCACCCCATCCTCACTGATGCTCCTTGACAGTCATTTTGCCCCTCCTGCTGTGGTACAGAGATCGTACATGAAATATTTTCTTTACACCATCTGCAATTCCAGCCAGCAAAGGAACTGAGGTGATGACATATGTCAGCACACTGCAACTGGCACTGGAGGGAGGTTAATGAATAGATTTAAATAAAGATTTAAATATTTTCAGTTGATCGGAGCGGCAAGATGATTCAGACCTAAGCCTGCCTGCCGTCTTGTGCACAGTGGTTATTTATAAAAGGGGACAGGATGTGCACAGGGACTCTGAGCGCAGCATAACTCAAAGCTGAGCCAGCCAATCTTGAAGTTATTCAATCAAAAATGAGTACATTTCATATTATGAGTACCATATTGAATGTGGTCCAAGGTGTGCTGCCCACAGAAAATGTTTCAAAGCTCAGGAAATGATTACTAAAATGTACTGTTATATGTCAGAGCGACCTGCTGGAGACTGCTCCAGATAGTCTTTTTACTGTCGAGGAAAAGTTTTAAGTTAAAAAAAGTACGAGCTTGCAATTTGTCCTACCAAGTATTAGAAGTCATCATTATCCTCATCCCAATGGTTAAAATGCTCCTAAATTAAATTTAGATGCATCAATTACATAGTCAGATTTTGATTGCACAGCTAAGTGTTTCATGGTTAATTTGAGTTTTCCAATAATATGTGCAGAAACTTTTCTCTTAAAAAAGTACTGAGATGTAATAGCAATGAGACTTTATAGGATTATAATGGATTTGGTGCATTCCACGCTGGAGGATTTTCCAAATTGCAGCATGGAAACCATTGGCTTAGTTGTGTGCTTCTGAAACATTAGTCCAATATATTGGAGCATCTGTCCTATTTACTGATCTCAGATATCCTATCCCGTCATATGTGGGAGTTTATTGGAAGGAGAGATACCATGAAATCACTCACAGTGCTTCTCATTGAAGATTATATTGGATATAAATGGATCGAAATGGAGCTTCAGGTGAGTTATTGATTGCTGGAGTTATCAAATATTGCTATTGAATTAATCTGTGTTTTGATGCTTATAGTGGAATCAAAGTGGGATTTAAGGAGTCCAGACCACTGAACAGACCAGTGAGGTATATGAAACCTACCATGTCTTATTACATGAACAGAAGATTGGATTGTACTGTAAGAGATATACCGTTTAAACCTGATTTATTAGCTCAAAAGTGGACCTGGGTGGCCTCAGGGCACAGGCTTTTACTGCATGTAGAACGAATTTTGCACTTTGTACCAAAATAAGGCTCTTGCATTTGCAGTAAGCCAATAATAACTTAATTTATAGTATGTATTTGTCAAAAACTATCTGACTCTGGTTTGACTATTCTTGCAAATGCTGTTATTGATACCAGACTCTTAAATCATTTCCAGAAAAAGATCAACTCACAGAAGTTTTGCAGTTTGCAAATGTGATAGTATACTACATCATCATCATGTTCAACAATCATAACACACTCATAATGTGTTAATTATTCTTTATGAGCACTGCATCCACTAAGAGAAGCTATATCGCAACAATAGAGCTGCCTGTGCAATCTACCATTCAATTCTAATTAGTTCACAGGCTTATAATGTACTTGTCTTTTCTGGCTGAGGTTTTAACACATCACTGAGTCCAGTTGGTTGTCTTCTATCATTGAATGGTCTCCCCAGCTCAATATTCCACTAAGCTTCTAAAGCAGCACAGCAGGGAGATTTTCTTTTCTTTTTTCTTTTTCTTTTTTTAAATTGAAAAACCCTAATCTCTGCCAGTGAGAATTTCCATATCTGCTACTCTGTTGATTTAGAAACTGCTTGCCCTGTCTCTGAACTGGCCAGTGAGCGTAGGATTGCAACAGAGTGCTTTAGTACCGGAAGGCGCCTGGCTATGACACTGCACTTCTGTCTGGCCAACTTTTGCAGCGTAGGTACATTAGTGGTTCCTGTGGTTGTCTCCAACTGTTTGAAGCCCATCTGGGCAGAGCTTTAAGAAATCTAAATAATTTCTTGACTAGCTCATTTAAATTTGTGTCTTCCACCGAATCATTTTTGCTTGGTTAAATATGAACACACTGACAACACCAAGTACAAGTAAAGTAAATGATTACAGAGATTATGTTCCAGGTTTGAGCTTTTACTTCTCACCGATGCCCACATAAAACATTTCAAAACAGTCTTCTCTATAGCTGGAACCCATGCTGTATTCTTTCTTAAGGAAGACAAAGACATAAGATGTTCCTTTTTCAGCTCCATGACTGGACGTGTTGTCAGAGAAGTTGACATCTTAAATTCACAGATCTCATCATTGCCTTCATGCTCGATAAATCATTGAACCACTAGTGTGACAATGTGCAGGTTTCAGTATCTAGGAACAAATCACCTCATTCTGCTCAAACTGAACATCTGGATCTGGAAGCCTGCAAACTTTCCTGCGCCTAGAAAACACACACATATCACACCTTTAGAACAGTGCTGAGGCTGCAGTGAGGGGTCTATTGAAAAGCTGTTTCTCTGCACCGTGTGACACATAACATCTGCAAGTCATCCGACACATTGCAGAATTATCTCTCTCTCTCTCTCCAGAGATGAGTTGTGCCCTGAAGACAAACTGCAGAGATGAATCTCCATAATTGTCTCCCTCCTTCACAGTTGCTGTGAAAGTGGGGGCCCTGTTCTTGAGGCAAGCAAAAGTAGCTGCATCTGTTTGGATATAGGGAGCAGCAGTTTTCAAACTCATATGCCTGGTTACCTGATAGAGGCTTTATGTTTTAGGAAAAAATACAATGCAGTTTTCCTTTAAAATTAGATTGAAAAGTCCTCTCACAGCAGATTTTTGCAGCAGGAGTTATTTGAGAAGTTCTGAGCGTTGACATTTTTTCCCTTTCTGTGAAAACTTGTCACCATTGAAATCCATTTTAACTCCAATTCAAGTTGATGGTGCTGCCTTCATGCCTCTAGTAGTTAAGTGTTTGATACTGAGAAAGCTGGGTTTTTGGTATCACGTTTTGTAAAAAGGACACCGAGTAAGGACACTGAACTGACATAAGGATTATTAAAGGTACCCTGTGGAGTTTTTTAATATTCTTATGGGTGGATCCCCCTTTTGTTTGTCTTTTGCACAACGCCCGTGCATGAGGATGATGTGATTAATAGTCTAGCCAATCAATTCATTGTATTCCATTGATCCACAGATGGGCAATGCACCAAGATTCACACCAATGCAGCAAAAAGGCAGTGAAGAAGACGTCTAGCCAGTAAACACGGCTTTAAACAATGCAGGATTTAAACTTTTTTAGTAAAACTGCCTTTACAAATGTTTTATGAGAAAGTGCATCCAACATGTTTTTTAGACCTCAAGTATGTGGTGAGTAACACTAAATGGAAATATGTTTTTTGTTTGTTTACAACTTGACAACAGAACTGCTGTGTGCGCATGCATGATAAAAGACCAACCTTGTCTTTTAAATATTGTATTTACATAATGTTTGAAACATTTAAAAAAAAATATTATACCACATGGATTACATTTTTATCGGTAAAACTGTCCCTGCAATGCAGTCCTGGCAAACAAGCATGATACATGTTTTTTTAATGGTTATGTTTAGGTGAGTCAAAGGACTTTAGGACTAAATATTAAAAAGGCAATGTTGAATTTAACCAGAAGCCAAGATGTGTTTACTTTTCCAATATTTTCAAAACAAAAAAAAGTTTTTAAGAGCCAAATCGGTGTCCCTTGTGTGAAAGTTTTGAGCTTCATACACCATAACCTCCAACGACTTCTCAAAGGTAGTTGAACCTATCACCTCCCTGACTGGAAAAATAAAACATTGCTAGTGAACACAGTCTAGGCAACAATAATTTTTTCTCCAAAATAATTTAGTAATGTATAGAAATAATTCCGGAGACAGAATGCTAAAAATCCATCATGCCTGGGAGATGAACTTAGACCTAATGCAGCAGACAACTGCAGACCAAACCCTTGTTTTAAATCCTGTTTGAGGCTTGTGTTCTGTTGCCTGTATAATAGCAATCTTTTTCTCCAACAAATTATGTCTAATGCAGCTAATCTGCAAAAGGAATTTATGTTCACTGGCAAAGTTTTGTTGGATGCAGTGCAATGTTCTTACTGTGCAGTCGAAAAGTTGTAGGGGAGGAAGCCAGGGTGGACGGCAGGGTATAATAAACCAGAGTTTCCTTTAAAAGCTACTTTACTGACTAATTTTAATTTCTTACCATCAACAAATGATGTTACTAAAAGAATGATTTCATCCTGGGAATGAATCAGTTTGCAAATGCTATTTCTATTTCCCCTCTCTCTAAGATGACTTCAAGCTCAAATATTCCCTCTTGAAAATCTGTGGAAATTGCAAGATAAAATAAGGATACCTGTATGATAGACTGGTGTTGTACAAAATTGTGCTGTGTTTGAATCAGCTCTAATTGACTCTTGGGTGGCTAAAGTGCACCCTAGTTATACTTATCAAGATGTGTATAAAACGAATACCAGATGCATAATATACCACTACAGTGCACAAGTATGAATACTGATTCTATCAGTCAAAATAAATGCCAAAGTCATAGCATGGTGGTAATAATCTACGTGGGACACATGAATGACCTTGAAATCATATAGAATCTTTCATATGAACTCTGTGTGCGGAGGGTCCTCTGCCTCATGCCAAAGCTGCTCTATCAGCAACCATCAGGCCAGTGCGATGAGTTCCTGGTGTGTGAGGGTAATATGTGATGTGGCGCCAATATCCTTTCATTCCTCATTTCACTTTAAAGCTCTCTACATGTTGGCTCAGCTTGATGAAGTTTGGATTTCATTCCTCCCTCTGCCCCGCTCCAATCTGTCTCAGTCAGTGAGAACCACATGTCCTGGCTGTTAAATTTGTTGATAAAACATCTCTATTGCATTTCAATTGATCCGCTGACGTTCATATTAAGAAGATTATTTTCAAGTGTATTGTTGCATTAAACACAGTGCATACGTAAATTAAATTAATAAATAATATATACAAATTATTTGTTCCAGAGATCAGTATATTTAATGACGCTTGATGATAAAGAAAACAAAAAACAAAAACTATGAACCCATAAAAGTATTTTATCTAAAATCACACTGCTTACAAGTCACTATAATACCAAAGAAATAAATATAAAATGTTGTAGTTGGTATTCTTGAAGCATCTTTCTTGTTCGTACTCATATTTGCTGTGGTTAACGATTCATTTTCGGGAGTGATGATCTTGTTTTCCACATGTGTAACTCTGCTGAGAAAGCCCTCTCTGCTAGTTTGTCCCTCCAAACACATACTCTCCAACTATGCATATGTATTCTCAGTTAGTCAAAACTGAAATATGGAATGCTGTCCACACACACTAGAAGTCAATACAAATACTAAGATTCACACACAATCAAGTGTACACATACATAAAAAGGCCTTTTATCCCTTTCATCTGTGGCTTTTAGCCACATTGTTAACATGGGATGCTCTGTTAACATTATGCATGTTAGCATTAGAAAACGTTGCTTTGCTATCAGTGAGATGGCAAGGTCTAACACTGAATATCCACCTTTTGGCTGTTAGTTAACCAAGAACCACCTAAATCGATCCTAAACTGCCACAGAGTATAAATATGACCCATATAACCTATTTTCAGATTTTATTCTGAGGATTGAGGTATCCAGTGTTTATATTGCTGCTGCCACCTCAACAATGGGAGTGAATCGAATTTAATTTATCTTGCTCAAGGCATTGAAACGCGCAACAGCAAAATATAAATAGAATATGTAGAACAATACACAGATGATCCTACTTCGCATAGACTGATTGATGGAATCTTTTCTATTGTCAGTGAAAAAAATAAATAAATAAGTGTATTCAACACATATGTAGAATAAGGATCAAGGAGGATGTTAAGAAACTTTAGGTATTGACTCCACAAACAGACCCGAGTCACATTACTTCCTCTTCACTATGGACACCTAGAAAGAGGACAAACACTCACAAAGCAAAGAAAAGCAGATAGGAGAAAGGAAACACACAGGGGAGAGAGATACAAAGACAACATGCACACAAAGGAGAGACAGAGAGAGACAAGAGGAGAGGCTGAATCTCGTGAATCTCCACTGGCGCAATTGTTGAGGACAATCACACCAGCTATCATGGTCCAATAATTCATGGTCCGTCGTGTCCAGATTAACAGGTGTCGCACCTCCTGCCTCCCAGGTGCCCTTGTTAAGGACATCACCTGTCTGTTGCAACTGTTGTGGCACAAGTGGGCACCAACAACCTTAATATGCATAAATCTGAGAAACTTAACAAGGATTTTGCCTGCCTTACGGGCAGTGTTTTGAACCGTAGCAAACAGTGTGCATTTTGGTGATTTTGGTGATTTTTAGCTGACTGAGGCAACAGCACATCTTTAGGGTCTGCTGCTGTACCAGAAACATCTCCAACACCACCTTCTATAACCCAATGGATCTCTTTACACATGATTGCCTCTATCTTGTTTTTTATATATGAATTCTGAACTCACAACATCCCTGCAAAGTCTTCACCGTATGACATACTGTGAGCCCCACACCAACATCTATTAAAGTAAAACACTAAATTGGTACACACACCCCAATTGAGCCCTACAATTACAAATATACATCAGGCAAAGCTCATTTACTTCAGAACATGGAAAACATGGAGGCAGGGAGAGTGAGAGGCTTCGGTGGACCATGTCATAAATTATGCCCTGATGATGAGGGAGGAGCGGCAGGAAGTTCAGCCCAACCGCTACATGGTGCTACACAGTAGATAACATAGTTATTCAGTAATACTGACATTTAAACTGGAGAGCTGGTATGTTTTCAACTTTCTACACTAGACTGTATCATGTCATTTTTGCAGATCATTCTGCATCACAGTACAATAGAATGTAGTCCTACAACATTATGCTCCTCAGTGAACAAGAAAAATAGGTATGGTGCACTGAAGTACATGTAGTACAGTTCTGATGTGACTCTGCACAGTATGACAGTATGGCTACAGTATGTAAAACAGTCAACAGAACTGCCAGACGACCTTCTGAGGGTAGAAGGCAACGTCTGTTCACCCATGCATGGAAACGAGCCATTGTCAATATAGTGTTAGCAAACAACACCATACACCTACATCAACTACAAGAACAAATCATTGCAGATCACTCAACATAACCTTGTCAGTATATCAACACTCTCCCTCCTTTGCAAGTGATGGAAGAAGAATGTGAAGAATTGAGGTGAAGTCAGTCCAGGGTTAGATACTGCATGCAAGATGATATTTTCCCAGTTGCCTAGCTAGGGATAACATTGCTTGTAATGTGGGTGAGATGATGTGGTCAGACACTAACCTGAAAACAGGATCCATAAACCATCCACCACATCCCTTACAATGCATTAAAATAGTATTTTCCCATTGCACTGTAATTTTGCTATAAATAAATAAATAAATTCTATTTTTCTATTCATTGCAATGTGAATAGATGTACTGTACATGAACAATAAGCCTGGATAAAAAAGAAAAAGCTTGAAGAGACAGTTTTTTTTAAATAAAGTACATCAGTGTGTTGTTACTGCTTTGAAAGATTAATTCAAATGGTGTGTATCATTTTGTTGAAAAAGTGCCAGTTTGATTGCAGAGTTTTATTTTGACATAGAAGTGAGTTGTTTATTTCCATGGGTTGTGTCTTATTTGGCTTGTATAGTAGCTTGTTGAGTTTTGACACAATAAGCAAAACCCCGTAACCGAGTAAGTAAGCACTCAGAAAAACTGTAATCGCTCCTTGCAGACTGGCATTTTTCCTGATTCTTTTAAGCGTGCTGTAACCTCACCTCTTTTTCAGAAAAGCAACCCAGATCTACCTGTATTTACTAATTACAAGTTTCCAATCATGTTTTTTGTAGCAAAGCCTTTTCTATAGAAAAATAAAAAAAACATAATTTTATATACCAACAGGGTTTCAGAGCCAATGATAGCACAGAAACAAATGTAAAAGCTTAGGATCAACAGTGACTGACGGAGAACTTAGATTTGATCTCAGTGTTGCTTTTGATGCTGTTGTTTATGAAATTTTAATTAAAAATTTCATGTTTTAGTCAGCTTTCGAAATCTGTAGAAACAAATATTTTCTCTGGGGTTCAACAAAGGTCTTTGGGCCACTTGTCTTGCAATACAACCATATAGCTGGGAGAAAGTCCTCAGTCTCTTATAAGTCTCTTGGGTCACTTATTTTCACTACATACATGCGCCTGCTTGGTATTATCATAAGTAAGTAAGTAAGTAAAACTTTAT
>NW_023339674.1:3417123-3417398 GCF_004916995.1 Morone saxatilis
CAGTGTGTGTTTGTGTGTACAGTAGCAATTGTTTGTTGTGCAGTTGGTTACATGTGCAGCTGTGTGATAGGGCAGAGGTTTCTATTTGATTGTGTTGGTGTTTGTCTTTTTTTGTTTTTTTGTTTATTCCTATATTTTAATATACTATCTTTCAAAAGCACATTGAATTTATGTGTGATGAAGTATGAAGATTCAGATCCAAAACATCTGAAATGAGCTAACGACAGCCAGGGGAGAGATAGCTCCTGGGGCAGCCGATGGTCCAGCACAGAGAA
>NW_023339674.1:3417513-3433649 GCF_004916995.1 Morone saxatilis
AGAAGCACCTTAAAGTCTGATCTGACATGAATAGGGAGCCAATGAAGGAAAGCGCTTAAATTGGTTTTTCTGGTGTAAGTTAATACTCTAGCTGAAGTACAGTATTCTGAACCATTTGACTTTCAGTACTGGTACGTGACAGGCCTGACAACAAACCTCTACAATTATGTCTGGGTGAAACAAACAAAGAATGAAGAAGTGAATTAGGGTCTCTGGATCAGCCACGGCCAGAAAAGAAAATAATTTACTTATATTGTGTAGATGAAAAAAGGCTAGGTAATTTTATTAAGACTCGCTTAAGTGGAACTTGTGGTGACAAGTGTCATAAAAGAATGAACTCTGAACTAGGCCTGCTCTATTTAACTTCAATTCCATGGCAACTGGATAAACGAAATCTTTGGATAAACATCATGTAATTGATAGGATGGGGTGTACTGTATTTGGGCAAAACCAGACTGACCAAACATTGCAACTTTTTTGGGCTAAGAAGGCTATCGGCCACAACAGGCCGACCTGATTTAGCCCGTAAGGACGGTGGGCAGGCTTCTTGGTGGATATGAACAAAAGCTTCAGAACAACCACTTTTGATGAGACTGTATTCTGAAGACTTTTGTAATTTATGAATTTGGAACCTAAACTAAGATATTCAGCCCTTCTAGCCAGACTAATATAGGCTACTGTATAGTCATCCTTTATTAGTGCAGCTTTCTAAATGCCTTAAATGTTTGCACCAGCCGAGATTGCTGGGACATTTGTGATGCAATTGCCGGCCCTCCATGGGAATGTACTATTTAGCCAATTTAGTAAGATAAGGTTTGCTAAGAAGGCAAACACAAGCACATACCTTCCCGCATACATTTGGTTTCAGCCCAGGAAATGTGATTGCAGGTGACAACTGCTGTGACGTAGCAGCCTGCTAGCAGGTGCTTCGGGCTCATTGCCCACTCTGAACTGGCCACAGAGGAATATCTGTCAGGCCTGGTTACTGGCTTTGCTATCTAGCCCCGACACTCCTGGTGTATTCGGGAGCTCAGCAGAAGAAGAGTGTGTATTTGTGTCTAAGTGTGCATGTGTGAGAGAGAGAAATCTGAGTGTTAGGGAGTGGAGGCTACAGACAATGAAACAGGAAAAACATGTAGTCACTAGGGGAGGACCACCTTCTCAGAGCTTCTGCTGTGCAGATGTGTGTTGCAAATTATAGACTTGAATTGGCCCCTATTCCAAGGGAAAATGCATATCTTACATGTTCTTCTATACCCTCACGACTTGAGTTTATGCAGGAAAGCTACAGTGTTGTGATTTTTCACTGAAGATGAAACTGTGTTTTTTAAAATGCTTAAATGTTATGTTGAGTATTCACTCAGGAATACTCTGGCACTGCAGATATGTGTATTCAGTACTTCAATGGGAGTTCTGCCTGGATCAACAAACTAACAAAAGCTTTGCTGCAAAATTTAAAAAAAACAACAACAATATAGGAAGTTTTCCAGGGAAATAGGTGTGTGGTTTTTTTGTGATTTTTTCCCCTGCTTATTAAGATGACTTTGTATGGAGCTTATGCAAGTCATCCAGGATATTAACTTAAAAATCTTATGTAGGCTAGCCAAAAAAATATGGGACTGGCAACTGCCTTCAATTTTATTTTGTAAAGGACTTATTGATGTAATGACCCTGGAATTATCCAGAGAGCAGGAATGAACCGTTGCCAGTGCTTATTTTGCCAGCGTTCAACACCACCCTCACTACAATCTGACTTAAGAAAAATAAAAAAAAACTTATTTTTACAGTATTTTTTACAGAGCAACTATGAGAAAACTCCATCTGCTGATGAATACTGTTAGATGAAAGCTCTGGATAAAACTAAAAGGTGGACCTCGTGTACTGATTTCCACCCCAAATGTACTTTTATGTGTGCAATAAAATAAAATAATAAATAATAAAGCAATGCACACTGGCACAGCCAAAATGTCCAGAGTGCTTCTTCTCAGATAATTTATCTCTACTTTACTCATTTCCAATCATTTTGTTCAGTTTGAACGCAGACGTCTTGATCGTGAGAAGTCTGGTAATAACAAATGGTGTTAAGGTATTAAGTCCTTTAGTATTCAACATCTGAGAGCAGTAAGCTGGGGCTTCGCTCGATTCCATTTGCAGAATTTTCCATCACAGAACATCCAAATTACCTATTTAGCAGATGTCTTTCAGAGTGTAGTGATTGTAAAATGTATTTTTGAATAATTTGCTATTATGAATATAAATGTTTCTCTTTGTATTCCTCTCATTTTCTCACTTTTGGATGGTATAATGTGACTGGGCTGAACGAATGTGAAATAAACTTGGGTTAAATAGAGGATGGTCTGAATTAATGGAGGCTGCAGTATCTGACCGAATGAATCAATGCATGAAACACCTACACATGTCCAGACTATCTCACACCTGATACTGTGAATGAACAAAGTTTTTATATTAAAAAGTTGGCTGTTTATTTAAAAAAAAATTTAGTTTAGCTGCTCTACATTCTGCTGCATTATTCTTGTCAAGCAGCGATGAGCTCTCCCAAATGGCAATCTGGCAGTGGGCTTTCCAATATGGAGTGATGAGTGATGTGTCGTGTGTAAATTGTCCCACATTGGATCAGACTTATTGATTTCTGAGTGTTGGCACTTGGATCTTTTGAGCTCTGTGCTTCTGCGGCAGAATGATTACTTTTTCATCATCTCATTGATATTTCATCATTATTGTACTTCTCCTTCCTTCCTTCCAAACTACTACTGCCAACTGCCCTTCTGAAAAGCAATTATGCTATGGATGTCTATCATTTCCCTCTTATGAAACTGTCCATGTGCCAGGGCTCCGTTAGAATACAGAGATGTTATATTCATACAGTAGATGGCAATTCCAATTTTTTATTTTGAGCTGTTGCTGCGTGCACTGTGAGTTGTTTTCGAGCTTTTGTGCTTCACCCATTAGCCATGCAGTGACACTTCTTGCTTGTTTGTTCTGCACCCTCCATGCCAGGTGATGTGTTTGCTGCCATAGGATCCGACTTACACAGAATAATGATAATGTTTGTCACACCTTTCTTGCTGAGGTAACTATGAAGAAGAATCACCGTCATTATTTAAATGCAAATGATGGGTCAGGAGGGGGAAGAAAACATCCCCCATAAAAAAGATACCTAGACTGATTATAGTTCTGTTTGTGGATCTATCATGACAGTTGGCTGTATGACTGCAACAATACGCATAATGATAACAATTAAAGAGTACACTGTGGTTATTTGAAAAGGCATCAGAATATCAGCAACGGGGTAAGAAGAAGCAAAGAAAAGAAAGGGTGCTGTGTATAAAAACTGCTTGTACTTCAGAGTGAAGCTACTAGTAGCTCGTCCATCTGGAGGTGTGTTAGGAGGCGTGTTGACTTGACAAGAGTGTTTGATATGTTAGTGGGGGGAAGAGAGCCCGCTGAACTGCACTGCAGCACCATGTCACTTCATGACATCAGATAAGAGAAAAGGGCAGGATTTGTAGAAAATCTATTGCTAATCCATCTATTTTTCTTAATTTTTGCTCTGAGGCAAGACCATCAGATTGCCATTAATGGACCTATTTGCACAAGTAAAATTTTTGTGTTTAGTGCGATAACTGGAGGGGAAACAACTGAGAGCAAATTACCAAATTTCCCTTCAACAGGAACAAACAAGTGCTGCATCTAGAGAGAGCTTAACTTGCTGAACAAATGCTATATCCTTGTCTCTTGTTACTTTTTGGTATTCTTAGGTAGCACAGTGGTACTAAAAAACTGTGGGCAGGCCACCTTTATGGGGCACAGAGGCATCATATTGGAGCAGATGTGGCTCAGGAAGTTGAGTGGATCGTCCATTGGTAGTTCGATCCTGGCTCCCACTGGCTACACATCAAAATGTCCTTGAGCAAAACACTGAACCTCAAATTGCTCCCTCCTGCTGCTATCTGTGTGTGTGGATGGGAGGCATTGTGAAGTGCTTTGTCCTGCTTAGTTAGAAAAGCGCAACCCATTTACCATTGCAGGGAGTGTCCAGGGGAAAATCTGTACAGAACCAAAGCTGACTGAAGCGGATTCATTTAGGGAAGAAAAATGCTTTTAGGCTAGCAGTGTGTTCAAGATTCAGTTTGACAAGATGGACGGAGTTAACGGAAAAGAAAAAGTCTGGACATAAAGCAAACTAGTTTTTTTCTGAACTTTTTTCTCACTGTCAGTGTAGTGGGAGTGTCTTTTGTGTCTAAAAATCATCATACAGTTCATTTTCATTTTTCAATAAAATAACTGCATTAACTAATTTGTTACAGTTTCCCCAAATTGATATTTGATAAAAGTTTAATTTACAGAGAGTGGGGCCAGTAAATTTTTTCCTGCTTTAGAAAGGGCACATGAGAGTTTGGGAACCAGGACTGCTTTAGCATAAATGACCATGCTGTGTTGAGTTTACTGATGTCACATTACAGGATTTCTGGCTATTCAAGTCCACAAAATTAAAAAATCTCCTCTTGCTGCCATGTGTGAAATTAACTTGTACAACATTAATCAGAATATATGGGCTTCTGTGCATTTGCACTTACACACACTGAGTCTCTTTCTTATGCATGCACACAAACATAAAAACCACACATATAAAAACACACACACACACACACACACACACACACCTCCAGGATGTGTTTTTCAATAGCACGTAGAAAGGAAGACTGACAATAAAGTCCAACTTGGGCATAACATGCTGCTTATGTGTGCTGAGGGAATGCTGTGCGCGAGTGTGCTTTCCCTAACAAAACAAGACCACCCTCCCTCTTTGTCTGTCTACCGGAATCAGCAAAGGACTCTTGCACTGTCCTAACAGCATCCGGTCTAAACGAGGTGAGCAGAGTGGCCACTATGCCAAATGGACACATAAAAAGGAGACATTAATGGACTGAGGAGTGGCATAAATCTACCAGCAAAGCCTTCTACTCCAGTGCCTGTGTGTGCAGGCCAATGTAGAGGACGACGACGCCCCAGGTGAGACATATATCTCTGGCATCTAATTATACTGACTCTAAGTGCCAATGACATCACACATCCCACATGGAAAACGGGAAAATACAATTATTTCTCCATTTATATGAAGACTGTGGCAAGAAAATATGCTCTGTGATTTGTAAATATTATTTGCTGTGACATTTCTGCATTATTAAATAGCGGAGAAAGGCACCTTATGGAAGCCTCTGATATTTGTTGCATCTCAGTATCACTGATGTGTTATCAAGTATATATATAGCTTTTATCAGTTTTATAGAACATGCTAAAGTTTGCTGCAAATTGTGATGCATTTGTGACAGTGCTATTTTGCATTCTCACCTAACTCACAACACATGATTAAAGAAAGAAACGCTAAGGCTGCATCCTAAGAAGCCATGCAGTATGTAGCCATAAAGTAATGTTAGCAGATATTCTGGAAAAAATATGGGATATGATCATTCCAGGCACCATTAAAGAAAGTCTTTATGCCTACTCATCCACCCAGAAAATTGTCCAACAGGTGCTCAATAGGCCCATGTTTAGTACAGGGAAATGACTGTTGAGGAGGTCCTTGCCATAAAATGTCCCTAGTTGTTGTGCAGAGCATTAAACAGCAAAATTATTCCCATTTTATGTAAATTCAAAATGAGATCCATCACTCTGAAAGTTAATCATTCAAGCTCTTATATGACTGATGACACACATTAAGAACAAATTATGGCACTTCTTAACCAAATGCAGGTAACACAAGTACTATTTTGACAAAATTAATTCAGACTGGCTCTATGAGACTTTGAAAGGTAAAGATCTGTAGCACTTCACATAAATTAATGACTGTTTTGGTGCTCTCCATTGGCAATTGTTACAGCACAGCCAGAGTCCAATCATGTGCTGTGGACTGAGAGGGTTTCCTTCCAAACAATCATGACATCAGGTGATTTCACTGATTAGTTACCCCCTTGTTCTTTGAAGATGCAGTAAATTAATCAGTGAAAAGCAACCAAAGCTGATGTGCTTGTTTGGAAGAAAAATCTCCAGAGTCTTGGCTATCCAAGGCACTTTTAGAAAACCAAAAAGACCACAAAATGATTCACATGTTCTGTACAAAGCATAGAATTATATGAAACACAAAATTGGCCTAATTTTCTTAGTCCACACACCACAATAAGAGCATTTCAAGTGCAAATTAAATTCAACAAGGCCATGTAAATAATAGCCGTGCTCTTTTTAGCTGTGGCCATGTAAATTTGCTTAAATGAAATGTGGGAGGCATTTGAGGCATTGGGTATGTAGCTTAATCTACATCATGATCAAACAGCAGCGTGTAGTGTAGCAAATACTGTGGTAAAGGTTCTTTGTGATGGGGATGTTGAGGATGAGTTGTGTTGTAATAAGCTTAGCTATATCAGTGCAGTTTTATTGGAATGAGCCAGTTGGAAACTCTAACTGTTCACATGTGTTTTTTCTTCAGCCAGGTATGAATGCTTTTCATGCTTCCAACGGGACAATAGCTAGTGGATACCTGACCAGAGGAAAATATGCCACTTTCATGAAAACCTGTGTGATGGAGTGTTCAGCTGATTCCCTCTGATGTTGCAAAACAAACCTATTTTCCATTACCATACCTAGATGTCTGCATTTTTGCTTGTTTAAAAGGGGTTTAGCACATGTAGGTCCATATGAAGATAGAAAATAGGACACGATTCCCCAGGGTCTATATGCTGGTGATGGTGGAGTAAAGCCTGCAGGTGGTTGATTGAAATGATGAAATGTTGCAACCTGGAAGTCATGGTGGTGGTAGGAATGATCACAGTAGGTCGGTTTAAGTCCAGAATGCAATGATTGATTGGCTCGAGGAATGCGTGCTGAAAGATCACTGACCAGATATAGTTATGTCATAATTGTAAATTGTGTCGGGCTTTGACAGCGATAGAAAGTGGAGATGGAAAGAAAGACATGGCAGAAATTTACACTGAGGAGTAAAGGCAGAAAGTTAGGGGAAACGATCTTTATTTGAAATGTTTACCAGGTGTATTCTTAAACTGGTGTAGGTGGGATGCTGTTTGGGCCCATTTATATCTTGTGTGTGTGGCTACTCATTTTCATAAGTTTGAGAAAGTAGCTACTCTGTCTTCTCCTTCACCAGGCTCACTGTCACCAACAGTAACAGCTTTCATTTTTAAAGGTCACTGCCACAACATAATTATAATATAACAAGACCTTGACTAAAAGCTACCTCAAGCACAATTTCACCTTCTTCTCATCTGATCACATATAGATCCTTCCACCTATTGAAGTCGGTGTAAAGCAGCTGCAAGTGCACAGTGCAAACATTTCAAGGAGATGTGACTTACAGAGAGGATAGCGAGTAAAGTTTTAAATATAAAATGGTTGACCTTTACAAGTTTCACAGCCACTGACAGAAATGAAGAACAGACATCAGCTTCACAGCAGCATGTTGGAATCAGAGTCACAAGCTGCACCTGGTGCTACAGGTGCAGTTAGGACCACAGTGATTAGTGACTGGCTCCTGTGTGGATGAAGAGCTTTTTTTTTGCTTACTTGATAGGTTTGTTTGAACCTGGAGGGAATTGCCTCTTCATGCTTAAACTCTAGTGAAGGAAATGTATGAATTAATAAACAGGAGTAAAAGTGTCTCAGTTTAGAGCAAGCAGTAAATGAATGTGTGCTTCTTGACTAAACGTGAGCCTGATCACACATCATCAGATAGGCCTAATCACTATGAATTTGTGACTATGAACAGCTGGCCCATATGGATTATACAATAGATGTGTGCACAACAGTTCCACCAATCTTAGTATGCTGTGTCTTACACAAAGGTCACATCAGAATCTTTAAGATAAGGTTTATTGATTAAACTGTCATTGCTGCCATCATCTAATCAAAATTCAGCAGCGCATAGATGCTGTTATATATGTGCTCTTCGATGTCAGATCCTCTTGGAATATGGCACCCACTAACATTATGTCCTAGTACTGAACTAGTACAGTACATGTCTATCTATTTTCTCAATAATTAGCCTTGTGGGGCAACATACTATATTAATGGAAACGACAAGCATAAAAGAAAATAATATACAATTTGGTTAAAAGAGAACATACTTTGAAAGAACATACTGTCCTTTTTTAATTCAATTCAATTCAATTCAATTCAATTTAAGCAATGTTGTTAAGCCAACCCTGGTATGCAGAATCTCATTCTGTGTATTAGCTGTCAAAAGATGTTGTGTGATGCTGCTTTTACAAAGTCCACTGTGACCTTGAAAATGCAGGTGTTTTCAGTCATTTTGGGAAAATTAGACCTCTGCTCAGGTCTGCTCAAGTTGTTAAGGATAAGTCCACCCAAATAACAGAAAGTATGATTCCATTAACATGTTCTGCAGGTTTTAGGTGAATTTCTGAGAAGTCAGCAAAATGAAATTTGAAGCTGCTACTCGAGAGGATGTGCCTATACTATTAATTGAACACCAGTAACTGTAATGCATCATGTCATGTTATTGATGCTTCCCACCTAAGATTGCATTTTTGCAATTGACCTTCTGATCCCTGTCTACCAAGAGTAGTAGTAAACTCAACATCAGTGCCCATACATGACTACTTTTCAGTAGTATTTTAATGTGCGTGGTGCAAAAGTAACAATTTACTCTGCTATATTTTTTTCTTTTTTCCAGGCTTAAGAAACAACAGCATACACATTAAGTCAAAATGCCACAAGAAGCAAATGGCTCTTGATAATTTGATCTAGAAGTCCCACACTGTTGGAACTTATCAAATGCTGCTTGTGGCTGTATATAATTGTTCAGGTTTCTGCCTCCATTTCCTTTTATTTAGCCTTCATTAAATTGTTATTGCTCTTGTATAGTGTGCTGTGACCTTTTAAAACGTTGAACAATAATTCAAAAGAAGTGTGAGTAACAAGAAAACGGGGTGCGTATGTGGAAGATTGACACACAACAAATGTATTTAACTATTTAAAAGCTTTATTTAAATACATGGTGTTAGAAGCTGCAGGGTTTATTTTATTTTTTCTTTTGTCTTTTGTATATCTTTCTGTCGTAGCCCACAGACATTTTCCCATAATCTGTCAATTTGGGAGCCATGCAGATTTAATTTTCTGATTAAGGATTGTACTGTGCAGATTTCTAAACTACAGGAGACACTAGTAGTCTAAGACAAAACTAAGGTAATTAAAATTCAGTGCAAAGTTAGAAATGATATGGAATTGAACCTTAAATGAAAATGTGAAACATTGTATATGTGCTTGTTTTGACAAAATTGCATCTGTGCATGAATAATTTATGCTTCCCATGCTTCCCTCCCTTTTGTAAAAACCAAAAAAAAAAATGGGGCACATAAAAAAACTGTTTCAAAACCATATAGTGTTTCATAGTGATTATCTGTTGTAAAATGATATTCTCTAGGGATAATACAAGTCCCAAGACACAACATTCAGATCCACTGATCCATATCAAATAAAAAGATGTAGTTGCTCATTTTTAAAACTGAGTTTCATATCTGTCCTTTGTGATTCAAAGACATCTGGGGGTTCAGTTGTTTGAGAGGTTCCTTTATGCCTGATATTGTGTTTTTTGTACATTTCTTTATTTCTTTATTTACCATTTTTTAAGTGTAGCAGGGACAAAGCAACTGCAAGAGAGCATGCCCAGCTCACCTACTTTATAATGCAGGTTAAACAGTCAATTGGGTATTAATAACACATGTTTGATATGTCCCAAATGACTTCCATTTACACCTGTCTGTAAAGAAAAATACATGTTAATGCAAGGTGTAAATTAACACAGAATACATTGTTACATTATTAGATGTTAGACACATTTGCACTAGCAATTTCATGCCTTTTTGTGCAGATTTGATAGCTATCAGACTTAAATGCATCCATCTCTCCAGTTTATTCCTCCCATAGTTTAACTATGTCAGTATAGAAATAGCTCGCTGCCTGATTTTCTCAATACATCCATGGTCTGGCTCCTCTGTCCTTGCGATAACGGCGCCTAAATTTACACTGAAATTAGCTAGTGTTCTCTGTCTCATTATAGCTACAAGGAAAAGTGGCTCCAGTGATTTCTGCTCAATTCAACCACTGGAAGATCTGTGTGGGTGAGAGAGCATTGATCTGTATGGGTAAAGAAGGGGTGTAAGTTAGAGCCCCTGAGGACAATATGAATTTTGTCATGCTCATAAATTTGATTTATTCATGTGTTTGTGCCGTGGGTAGTTGTTAGCTAGCTAACATTAGCCAAACTGTTATTGATGTACTGATGTTATTGAACTAACCTGCTAAAGTGCAGAGGTTTTTCGTCTTCTGGAATTTATGGCAGTAACCAAACATCCTCAGGTACGTACCACCTCCCTCTGGACTGGAGGAGGGTGAATGAGAGGCCAATCATAAAGCACTTAAGCTGCTATTTAAGTTCAGTCCATTTAGGTTTTCAGAACTTATTATCCAGCAGGGTGATACAGACTGTACATTATCTGGGTTGCATGTGTTCTGAAACTACTTTGAAAATGGTTGTATATGAAAAATAGAAAACTAAACTAAGCTAGTATTTGTACTATTATATAGAGGGAAGAGCTTTGGGAATCTCAGTCAGTGTTGTGATATAACACAAATCTGCTCTCCCACACAGGCCTAATAGATATTCTTCACTGTTTGCTTAAAGTTTAATCATTAAGATTTTATTATCTGCTCCCATTTCGTGTCTGAAAAGAGTTAAGCAGCCATTTTTCATGTCAGCAAAAGAACATTGTTAGAAAGAAATGAAGCATCTTAAACACATGGGAATTGAAGCAAGTCTGTGGGGGAGTGTACAGCTAATATTCTTAGCTTTCAGAAGCACTTAAAGCAACAATGACAGCTGACAGAGAGGTTGACAAAGTCAAAGAGATGAGAGTGACAGTAGTTGGTGAGCTGCAGTTTTGACTCACTCCTCATGAGGGACTTGATACTTCCATTCAGTGATTTATTCTGTCTCAAATGATGCAGAAAATTACTTCATCAGAGCCACCATGTTAAATGCTTGTTTGTTTAAAAGTGCTGCTGTTTGGAATTACAGTCATGATGAAAAGTTTGTGCTATCAGGTAAGTATCCGTTATAATAAAGTTTAAATCATATATCCATTTAAAGTACAAACCACACGTACAAACCACATTTCTTCATGAGTCTTATCTCACTCTGTGTATCTTTCTTACAAGTAACTTGTTATTAGGATTTTTCTTTTATGTTGATTATGTTTACATTAGTCATATGATGTTTAGGAACTTGGACAGCCATACCAATTGCTTCTGCAAATGCTAACTCACCTTCGTTTCATTTTCATGGTTTATAGTAAAAACATTCAAAACATGTCATGTCTCCTGCCTGAAGTTATTTTTCTAATAATCAACCAGTACCAAAATCTTTCCCTAGCCTTATCAGAGTTGCTTCAACTGAACAGTGTTGTCTCCTGTCTCTTTAAAACTTTTTTTTGCTGCTTCTAATTATTCCATCCATCCATTTTCTTCCACTTATCTGGGGTTGGATTGCAGTGGCAGCATGCTAAGCAAGGTAGTCCAGAGGTTCCTCTCCTGGGGCATCCTCTGGCAGTCCCAAACCAGATGAGATATATAATCTCTCTAGAGTGTCTTCTACCAGCTTGATAAGCCCAGAAAACCTCCAAAGGTAGGCGCCCAGGTTCACCCTGATCAGATACACAAACCACCTCAACTGGCTCCTTTTGAAGCAAAGGAGCAACAGCTTGACTCCGAGGTCCCTCCTGATGTCTGAGCTCCTTACCCTATCTCTAAGAATGAGGCCAGCGACACTATGGAGAAAATGTTGCCGCTTGTATCTGCAATCTCTTTCTTTCAGTCATGACCCAAAGCTCATGACCATAAGAAAGGGTTGGAACGTAGACTGACTGCTAAATCGAAAGCTCCCTCTTCACCACAATGGTCCAGTACAATAACCTCATTACTGCTGACGTCGCACCAATCCGCCTGATCTCACACTCCTGTTAACTAATTAGCAGTATCATAGACATAAGGAGCGAACAGGGTTGAACCTTTCACATGTGTCATTGTTCTACTGCTCAGGTACAGCTAGCTGTTCAGTTCAACTTGCAGTATCTGTCTATCACATAGAATTAAAAAATAAATTGGTAAATCTGTGAAAATTATTTTCTTTTTTTTTAAAATATTATGGGCATTTTATGAGGAAAAAATGTTTTTCTGTAATATGAAGCAGTTAGTCAGGGACATTTCTCTTTGCATTTACTTCTTGTAATTCCATTTCATTTTGTGAATGTATTGCTTACCCAGTCACTGACCCTCAGATGCAGCTCTTAGCAAGCCTTTTTGCTTTATATGGCAATTTCTATTTTGCATATATTTTTATACTTTTTTTTTCATTTGATCTGTCTGTCACTCATTCTTCTCCATTAGAACATGAATATAAATGCATGCTTTGGATAATTATACAAAATGCAATTCATCTGGAAATGACAGATGACTCTCAGCTCCACTCTCAATTTGAATCTGATTTTGTTCCCTTTGGCTCCTGAAGACACAATATTTTTAGATCATTATTCATATTTATTTGCTCACACAGTGTAACATGAACATGCTTTATCTCAGCTGAAGCATTTTATAAGAATGATGGTACTGTTATTGGGTACGGTCAGCATGCTCTCTGCCTCTTTCACCCCTTTCCCGAATGCACCTTAGACCTATAAATGTCTTCACCATTTTCTGTGTCAGTGTCATGGTGAAAGCAGGACACAGAGTCCATTCTCCATAGGAGAAGCTCCGGCAATTTGCCAGCATGAGCCTTTCCCAGCATGCATTGGGGGAGTGAAAGGCTTAGATACGATGGACAAGTCACCAGAGCCACTAGATAGAACCCAGGCTCGATGTGTGAAATGGACCTCTTTCTCTCTCTTTGCTTTATGTAGTGAACTGATTGCCTGACCTCGAGGTGACCCCGGATCGTAACTCACTTTTGTTATCTTAGGCTGTGCCAGTCCTGTAAAACCCCTCATTCAGGCTTCTTTCAACTGCCAGTCAATCCACCCCTTTCTTTTTGGAAAGATGAGACACATTTGAACACTTGTACACGATTGTATGTAGAGCCTTACAAGTCTCCTTTCAGTTAACACTTATTTAAATAAAACTCCCATTTCCACAGCCTCCTTTGTAAAAGACAACAGAAATGCTCCTGTATGTGTGGTGTGCACAGTTTGTGCATTTGTGCACATTGTTCTCTCCTTTGTTTGTTTGTTCTGTTGCTGTAGAAGGTGTTATCTTCTAGGATGATAATTCATGTACAATGGTGATTAATTTAATTAACAGGCTTGTGAATGGTTTCTGACTTCCTGGCTATAATTAACAAAGCCCATTACAGATATCTGAAAATAAGGGGAAATGATTCCTATGATTAGTATTAAAAAACACACAATAATATTTCTGGTGTAAGGGGTAACCGATTTTAACAGTTGCTAAGAATTTTTTAAGACATTTCAAGAAATCCTGAATACATAAAATGCCTGTGGACCTTTTTCTTTCATTATAGATAGAATAAAAAAATATATTTCTGGCCAAAGGCAGTGCTCATTGGAATTGCAAATCAGTTTTAGTTAGCCTCCCTGCTGGGTGCCAGCAATGTTGACACCACAGATGGCTTTTCTTTTTGGTATTTTAATGGGCATGATATGAAAAATTGGGATGGCAGTTTTCCCATTTGAAAAAGTCCTTAGCAAACGCCCTCCTTTTAGTTCAAAGATGGCCGCTGATGTGAACCCCTGTTTTCAAACGCCAACACGATTAGCCTGCCAAGTGCTGCCTGAACAGATCTACAGTGCATAGTTGGATCGCCAGAGGCCTTATCCCCTTTGTGAGGCACAGAAACTGGTCACCTGCACCATTAAATCAGGTGCTTGCCCTTTTGATTGGGAGTCCTGCCTTCCCCAGTCTGGAAGAAAGGATTCTCTGTCTGATAATCTTTCTGGAGGCTGCAACGTGAGCAGTTTAGAGTTTTAGTGGTCATGCAGAGTCTGCTGCTGACACACTCCTGTCTGGTCAAAGGAAGAAAACAAAAAATAAGCCCTCCAGCAAGCCACAACTGTCACCAACTCTGTGTGAGACTTAATGTGAATCTCTTACTCAACTTTATTTTTATTAAAATCAGACCTGAGTGAACACGAATGTAAGCAGCAGTGAGAATGTTGCACTACAGACCAGCCTGTAGTGAGCCCCATACAGCCTACATAGTGAGGTGTGCTATTTCAGCACCATGGTTAGTGCCATGGATTTGTCATTAAACAGCAACGTGCTGATAAGCAGCACAACTGCTGATAGGCTATTTCAGAACCATGGTGGGTCAATCAGATAAGGGATAAAA
This sequence comes from Morone saxatilis, assembly GCF_004916995.1. Lineage (NCBI taxonomy): Eukaryota > Metazoa > Chordata > Actinopteri > Moronidae > Morone > Morone saxatilis. The sequence continues at coordinate 3,431,963 of NW_023339674.1, forward strand.
AGTAAGACAGACTAAACTGGCGGAGCAGAAACCCAAGGAGAGATTTTAATAGAAAGTTTGATATTCTGTGATGTTGAATGCTCATTCAGCCACACAGTCATATATCCTCCATAATCAAGCCACATAATCAACCCACACACAGCAACAAATTCAGGCTACAAGGGTGCAAGCAATGTGTGGCCTGTCGTTACTATGTCATCACAAATAATGAATATGAAATAATTTATCAGTGATGATTTCATCCAGCAGCTGACAGTTATATCCAATCCAACTGAAATTACATGGAATACATTGTAGCCCATCTGTCCAAGATCCCAAAACTCCAACATGTTGAACATGCCAAACTTGAACGTATTCTACCCCATCATCATCCCTACCTGCATGGAGCTAGCTGTGTGCATCTCAATAACATTTTAATTTGTTGATAGCAGTGCAGCAAGCAGCAAGACACTTGCCAGACATGCAGGCTTGAGTTCTCTTGTTCCCTTGGATTGTTTTTAAGCAGCAGGCTGTGAGCTTTTAAATCTCTCAGCAGTCAAATCCGCTCAAAGTGGCTGATGGGGGCCCTTTTAAGGGGGTACTAAAGGGGACCATACAGGCTGGCTACTCTGTAAGACGAGAACAACTTGGTAGTGGTGGGGGGAGACAGATGTGGTCAGAGTCCGACTTTTTTATTTCTGCCGCAATCAAGACACACACAGAAAAACTTTAATCAAAACATTCATCTACAAAAGTTCAGTTAGGCAGATTTTTTAACTGGAGAGAGCCGCCGCTCAATTTACTACAGCTATCCACAGATTTACACTTTCTGTCCAAATGCACCGAATAAAATAAATGGGGGAAAAATGAATGCTCCCCATGGACATATTTTTCATATGCAAATTTCAGTCAAATCAAATCTACTCTGAAACACCCTAGAATACCCATAATGATTTTCCTTTGTTAAGAGAGAGATTGGTCTTTTATTTAGTGTATTTTTGTAATTGCAATGCAACATGTCAAATGTTCTGCAGTATGTGAAATTGCATCCAAATATTTGGAAAATAAAACAACAAAACAATTAATTCAAGATTTTTTCTTAAAATTAAGGTGGAGGTATTTTTATTTTTTAATTATATTGTTATACTGAAATATATTATGTCCATAGCAATATTTGTTTATGCTTCAGCATCATATCTTATATTTTTTATTGTCATTATTCTGCTTTTTTCCGTGTTTGGGAGTGATAGTAGGCTGGCGGTAGGGAAGCCTTTTTTAATCTACATTCAGATCAGGTAGTGACTTGAAAATAATATAAATAATGTTATGAACAACATTTTGTGTTATACAATTCCTTGCCTTGTACTTGAAACCATTTTCCATCTGTACAACAAGTCATGCCATTTTTCTTAACCGTCTAAAAAATCTCTTCCAGGGTTAAACAGTAAAATAGGATCCATTTCAGTGTGAAGCTTTATTGAATATTCCATTGTCAGACATCCCCATCAATCTAGACCTATAATCCATCATTGTCAAGTGAACAATGCATGCATTAATTTGGAGGAATATATTCCCTTTTCCTTGCACCCACAGGCCATAATTTTAACAACTGTCAGCAAGTCCTAAGATGCTGTAAGTAGAGTTCAGATCAATCCCCTCAGTCGGAAGGAAGCAATACACATTGAACACTAATACATCTGAAAACCTT
>NW_023339674.1:3433749-3434326 GCF_004916995.1 Morone saxatilis
AATAATAATAATAATTGCTTATACATGTTCAATTGGGGGAACGGTTGCTGTAGTGTGCCTAACGTGAATTAACTAAAATGATTTGTGTGTTCATGTATCATATGTGTTCCTGTGAGCATGCTCAGTGCAGTTGTTTGTGTGTTATAAAGAAAACACATGATGCATAAGAGCAAAGCCAAACTCCATATTTCTAAAGCTGCAATGCTCTGGTGTCACGTCACTGTCTGCTTGCTGAAAAAAGGCAAATAATGGGGAGGAAAACAGATCAGCTCCCTGTTTTGAAAAGGAATCACCTTTTTAATTTACCATAAGATGTCTCTCAGCACGCAGAGAGATTTCCTCCGACATTTTTCTGCTTCATTTGCACTCCGCTCTGTTTTCTGTCAAGCTCATCAGTTTTTGCCCATGTCAAAAGCTCTTCTTTTCTAATGGATTTTCTGCTAACAGATTTTCTATTTACGATAAGAGGATGCTCTTAGTCTTTAAAAGCCCAATTGAATGTTGATGGGTTTAACAGAGTATTTTTGCATTCTTTGGCCTCAATTTTTACTTTTCTTCTTTTTTCTTGTGCCTTTTA
>NW_023339674.1:3434351-3434856 GCF_004916995.1 Morone saxatilis
GCTTTTATTAACTTCAACAGACAAATAAAAGAATTACGACAAGATGTCGAGCATCTGGTAACATATTGTAACTCAATGCTGTAAGCTTTAAAACAGTATACACTGCACAACAATACTTTATATGGGCTTCATTTCCTGCTCTCCAGGTGCAATAGACTTAAAAGAGCAGCTATATGAGGTGTCACCTTGTGAATATGATTTTATATGTTGCTCAATGTAGTGTATCATTCACACAATGCTGGAGGGCTATACAGCTATACCTCTCAGTGCTGTTGCTCAGTGCTGTTGCTCAGTGTGTGTTGCTCAGTGCAATGATTTGCCTGTATACTGATTTAAAGTATTTCATATTGTATTGACATAATCTGAATACCCCCCACCACCACCCACATAGGGATTCTAGATACAATATGGCCTGGCATTATTGATTGAAGAACTTTTAGCTCTGCTTTGGTGTCAACCAAATCTTGAGGGAACTATGTGGCTCATTAGCTTCTAAATGCTCCAC
>NW_023339674.1:3434999-3435930 GCF_004916995.1 Morone saxatilis
TTCATTTTCTGCATGGACAATGTTCGGTGACACACAGTTGGAGCACTTTTAAGGCTTGGATGAGCATTGAACTCTCGTGGTTGAATCATCAATACAGAAGATGGGCAACTGCAGGAGAAAATCTATGGTTACTTTGACAAAAAGTCAAAGGTGCAAACCCATGTGCATACAAATGTAATGTGCATTTCCAGAGGAATGCCCAATCAGCAAGTTTTTTGGAAAGTAGTGTGATTTAATTGATTTAAACTGCAGAAAACAATCTGGAGTTACATTAGTTCACTTCCCTATTACACTATATCTGTTCCCATGCAATGACTGTTTTAAATTAGCTACGATTCTGACACTCGCCTCTTACTTCTTCCTCAAAGCAATGGAAGGCTTGGCTCATGGTATCGTATTAAGCGCTGTGTGCAATGCCAAACTGGTGAGAAAGATAAAGCTGATTTCTTTTTTTTTTAAACTGGTGGCAATAACATACACCTATCATTATATATACATGGAACTTGTATGTTTTATATATTGAGTAATAATTTAAAAGAAAAAGTTGAGAGTGGGGTAAATCATTTACATAATCAGTGGCTCCTCTCACTGCACAAATAATCTATTTAATACTTGGGCTTTTTGTAGGATTTTTATTTGCACAAATCATATGGTCTCCACATCCAAAATGGACTATTAAAATTAGTTTGAAGCAGCCCATTAATATGAGGGCGGACTGCTGCAGCCACTGTATTTGAGTCAAATATGAGAGCAATCAAAAAGAACTACCTCCTCATCAATAAACCACAGCAATCCCATCCATCTCTCCAGAGCTATGATGGATAGACATGGACCAGTCTAATTAAAGGATGAATTATGGAATGGATTCAATTCATCACTATTCTGTCATTGCTATTAAATTCACAGTCAGTCCCATGTTTCCGTATCTGGG
>NW_023339674.1:3436030-3436236 GCF_004916995.1 Morone saxatilis
TTCTTCTCATTGAGAAGGGCCTTCAGGTTGCTGGTTACCCACGGTTTGTTGTTTGGGTAGCATCGGACCTCCTCGGATGAGACGGAGTTGTCAATGCAGAACCTAATGTACTCAGAGACACAGTCAGTAAGGCCATCAATGTCCTCCCCGTGTGGCTCATACAGAGCATCCCAGTCGGTGGCCTCCAGCGCTCCACGCAGTGTTTC
>NW_023339674.1:3436261-3446466 GCF_004916995.1 Morone saxatilis
GAAGTCCCCTGTGATTATGATGATAGCATATATTTATATATTTATAGCAAAATACCTGCAGAAATAATGACATTCCCTTTAGCCTCAGCTGTTTAGTGTTAACATGCTTACATGCTAAACTAAGATAGTGAACCTGGAACATACATACCTACTTAACATCAGTATGTTAGTGTTGACATTAGCAATTATCTCAAACCAGAGAAGAGACAACTATAATAGTAGCAATATGACTAACAATAAAAATAATAATACTATTGGGAATAATAACAGCCATAAGCCATGATCCAATTTCCCAATCATTGTCTGTTCACAGGTGCATCATAACCTCAAGTTATGTAGAAGTTAGTCAGTGAATCTGTAATGTTGATCACTTACAAGATAAGCATGGAAGATAAACTGTAGACTGGCTGTAGACCTCGGAATCATCACCCACATGTTGTCTAAAGACTATAAGACTGGGTGTTGTGCTCACTGATCTTCATTATCTTCTTATGTGGCTAGCTATTTAGCTACATCCAGAAAAATAGCCACAATGTGACAAGAATGAACAAGATGTGGCTGTTAATAAACACTATTAAATAAACATATTTCTCCAGTTGATGTGAAGAACTGCTTCTAGGAAACGCTACAGCAGATTGCATGTTGGTTTAAAATGATACTGGTGGGATGAATGATTCTCATGACATCAACAGCCCTCCCTACCAAAAGTAAATTAACTAACATGAACATTACATTAGGCTGATGAATGAAGTGAAAAAAGATTGTTCAGTTTGATTCAGGTCAGATCGGGCTGGATAAATTGCATTCTCCAGCTCCTGTCCATTACTGGTGATCAGATGCTGAAGCCAAACAAAGAACAGTGGTGAATGCAACAGTATCTAGGCAACAAAAACCCAAATGGGCTAATCTTCACCTGCTCAGGTAACTCAGTTTATACAGAAGGTACAGATATTTGATGGATGTGGAAACATGCACAGACACAAAGGATACAAGGAGCTTAAAACCATGCATTTCTATTAATGGTGCATGTAAAACTGGTTTGCTTGACTCTGAGCTACTGAGTGGCAACATTTGTGGCAGCCTGTTTACCTTGCACTACTGGCACACTAACAGAAGTGATTAAAGGGCAGCTGTCAGGAGATGCGATTTTATCTCCCCCAAACAGGAGTAGAGCAGAGCTGACAGCAGCAACGTTTACATCTCACATGGGATGGGCTCGACCAAGACAAATGGAATTATGTCTTTCTCCCATTTTGTCAAGCGCCTTATCTGTCTGAATCGATGAAGCTTTCTCCTACCCGGGAGGAGCTGGAGGAAATGTGAGTGCGGTCGTTGCAGGTAAATAGTAATTGGACTCTTTCCATTCCCCCTTTTAAGTCTGGAACAAAGTGAAACTTCTTCCTCACTGGAAGAAAATATAGCATAGAGGGATCGGCAGAGATAACAGGGAGGCAGCTGAGTCTTAAGCTCTACATCAACAGTGTTACTGTATGCACTTTTCACTCAGTCAATGACAAAATGTCACTTTAAATCTAAAATCTGTCTGTGTTTATACAGTTGAGCTGCTTGGGAACTTGTAATATAATCACATAGTCATATAACTCATACAGTATCTACTGTATATGAGAGTGGTGGTCCAAATAAGTGTTTAAACTCACAGATTAAGATAAAAAAGGTTCAAGTGATGCATATTCATGAGAAGAAATGAGGGAAAGAATGAGCTACAGCAGAAATATGTAAGCAATGTAAAGAAGTTACTATTTGTGAAATTTTATCTAGATTTTCAAAACGTTATATATTCAGTCTCTATGATTGTGAAAGTTAATTGTAGATCATGGACAGTAAGTATGTACAAAATAATTTTCAATCAAGGCCAAATAGCATTTTCCTGAGCTTTGATTACCACTAAACCATCTCCATGACTGAACAAACTCAATCCGCTGATAATGGTCGTGAGATAAGGTTGTCGCTACAAAATGTCAGTAAGTGGACCTTGTGGGATATTTTGGGAAAAAGACATTTCTGGGTACCCCTGGCAAGTGACGGGAATTGATAAGGTTTTCTTAATTCCAATGACATTATTTTAATTTTGCTATTTCTGCCTTCTGTCTTATCCATTCCTATATTGATTCTTGATCGATTTGGTGTGTGGAAGACACTTTCACCGGTTTTACCATCAACGCAACAGTTTTACCATTTCTGAACACAGTGTAGAAACAATGTAAAAACAAAAAGGCTGAAGCCTCAAAGCGAGCTGTAGCATGTAAAATGGATAAAATAAGAGAATTATATTTAGCATTAGTTTTCATGTTGGTTTTCTAACACCTTGTTCATATAGGCCGCCTGGGCAGCGTGTGGCATCTTGGGCGCACAAAGACTCCCACGGAGTCTCCCACGGGCATGGCATTCACATTGAGAGCGTTTCAGCTGTGTGGCTGCTGTGTGGCTTATGTTTTGCTGTACACTTTTCCCTTTTTAACACCATGTTGGGTAGAAAGATGTTTTAGCATATTGCTGTGTTGTTTCCACTCTTACTTGAAATGATCATTTTGCAGACTTAACAGCTAGCACTCTTTTTCCAGCAGCATAGACGCATGAGTTTGACGTCATTGTTTACCAATGAACATCTGTCAGGAGAAAATGCTGGCATCGATAACAGGAATTAATAAGATCGGAGTCACACAATTCCGTCGTTCCAATTCAGTTCCCATTCCTAGCCCCAAGTAGTGAGCAAGTAAATATACAGTTGAAATCCACAAATCTCTCTGTTGAGTTTTTTTTTTGAGTCTCCTAAAAAAAGCATTCATATACTCATTCAGTCATATACAAGTCATTTGAAATAGGAAATATTGCTTAGTTTGTGAAGATACATTCAATGCTACATGGACTTTGTATATTATATAACCGAACAAGGACAATTTTATATTAAATGTGAAAAATTGTGAATATATATTTTTTTCCTCTCAATTTAGCGGGGGAAAAAAGCCTTTTGAGGAAAAAGTGTATTCACGGCATGAAGAAAAAGTGTATTCACGGCTAAATATAATTAGACAATCATACAGAAAACATTAATCATAGATACTGGATGTACTTTTTTGAATGTCAAATGCAAAACTGAAATATGCATAACTTTCTATTAAAATTATGGTAGCAGAAGCACTTTTATTTACTGTATAATCGTAGCGTTATCAGGCTCCAACCATGAACTCCTCTGCCATTTGGTTTGCCCTTTACATTTGCCAGAACTTCTTGCCTTTTTAAATGCAGAGTGAAGATGAGCAACCCCAGTGTGTGTGTGTGTGTGTAACACACCGCACAAACAGGCACAAACACACATTCTCACCTCATTCATTCACATTAGCTGCTTTTCACCCTGCTTATGCAGAAAGCCTCCATTTCCAGGTGTACATTTTTTTCATTACAAGGGGAATTGAAAAGGAGATGGGCACTACTTTTTTGCCTTTCTCCCAGTGATGAGTTCATGCATTTGAAGAGGAGCTTTGTCACCCGGGAATTAGCACTCCATGCATGCACCCTCTCTGCTCTCCCAGACGGCCTTTACATCATCTGAGGCTGAGAGAGAGAGCTGGGAAAAGAGTAGGCTTCATGCTCAGAGAAGGAGAAAAAATAAAAAAAGGCATGTGCAAGGTGGAATAAAACTAATACTCTGTATATTGATATTAATAAGAAACCAGTGCAAATACAAACTTAATGAGAGGTTTGTCAACATACACATTTCAGTAAAATTGGTCATATTTGAGTGTCATTTTAACCCTTTAAGATTCAATCTGCTGTTATATTGTACTCCTATTCAACAATGTATGCCAGAAAAATCACAAAAACTATATTTCCTTGGTGGAGACTAGTTCAGCAAATATCCCTACAGAAATCTGGAGAGGGATACACAGGGGACAAAGAGGAGGAATGAAATGGCAAGGGAAGAGAGAGGGGTCCAGAATGAAGAAGAGGAGATTTCAACCGTGTCTCCCCTCTCTCATTATGGGCAACGTGAGATTACTGGGAAATAAAAATAGATGAGCTAACGGTGTTAGCAAGGCATCAGGGGGAGTTCCGGGAGTGTAAATAATGGCTACACCAGGATATACCTGAACACAACATCGACCACTTTTGCGCAGGGAAATCTCACATGCTATTGTGGTGGCTGTTTACATCCCTCCCTCTGCTCGGTCACACCGCCATATCTCGACTTCAGACCCAACACCCCAGTGCCCTCATCATCATGTCGGGAGACTTCAACCACGTCACCATGGAAACAACATTACCAAACTTCACCCAGTAAGTGAGTTTTGAGTTGTCACACTAGAGAGCAGAAGACATTGGACCTGCTGTATGCTAACATTAAGGATGCATACAATTATTGGATGGATTGTGAACTACCTTAGTGGCAGACCACAGTATGTGCGCCTGCCACACTGTGTGTCAGACTGACAGGTTAAGAACATCGTGGCCCTGCAGGGAACTGTCCTTTCTCCCTTCATATTTACCTTCAACACCACACCACAGACTTCAACTACTACACAGAGTCCTGCCAAAGACACAACTATATCACTTGTACAAAAGCAAAACTTTATCAATGATGACGATGGAACTGGATCATATTTCATGGTAGAAATACTGTTGTTAAATTAGCTGGCTAGTTAGTTAGTACAGTCAGCTGACTTTGCCCTGGGGTGGCAGCAGCCAAGCCCAGCTAAAAACACCTCTGTACTTGATTCCCTGTCGTCAGACGTTTCTCTGTTGGCATCAGCTGCTGCATTTAGTCCTAGCAGAGTCAGCTACAGCTGTTTGACATGCACACTATTGGCTACTGCGACAGGTCTGTCCCTAACGGCCTGTTTTTATAGGAAATGCATAAATATGCGGAAGCAAAAAGCACTCTGATTTCTATTTCATGTGGAATTTAACCATATCTTGGGAGGACTAGGAGTGCCTGAAAGACAGCATCTCGACTGAATTTACCACCCTAAGGGCTGCACTGTTCCTCCCACGTGTCAGCCATGGCCGACAGCCTGTATTAAAATAAATCAAATAAAGAAATATTACATTGGAGATGAAACTTAAGATGTGTGAGCGCATGTGTGAACGTGCGTATGTATTTTATGTGCACGGCTTTTGAAAGACAGTATGTTCATGTCATGTTTCTGTTTGTGTCGGTGTGTATTTAAGTCATATGGGTCAATACATGTGCAAGTGTGTCCATAGCTGATACAGTAGGTGTCAAAGGCAGCTGCTTGCTTATGATGGCACTGCTCATTAGTTGGCTGTTAGGGCTATTCTGACTCTGAAATCTGAAGGGCCGAATACTTAAGAAGATTTCACAGTTGGCAAGGTACCGGGAAGACACCTGGCACGGCCAGTGTGTGTGTGCGCATTTAAGTGTGTGACAGTGACAGTACAAAAAGGAGGCCTTATGTGGCGACACATCAAAGTATTCTCCCATAGGATTTCCTCATTTCAAAAATCTGTGATTACGCCTTTTGAAGATCATGTGCTATTTCTTTCAAGTGGACATCATATAAACCGGGTGAAGAGGTTTTGAATTATCAAACTGCTGCATAATAATGCTGTATTGTCATCTAAACAATCGGATTCCCTTTTCACTTTTTGACAGAGTAATTAGCCTCCATGATCCGACATGAATGTTCAGATTATGAAGCTCCTGAACTCATCATTCTCAAAGTTTCTCATTATTGGGCAGAGGCATCATTTGCAGTGCATTCGAAAGTTCATATTCAGAAAAGTACACTAAATAAGGAGAAGCATTCTTTTCTTTTTATATTGAATGCTACTCTGCTTCCAGTGTGGACCCTTATATCAACTTTGCTAAGTCTAATCTATTGATGCAGGGTGGTTTTACATTCATCTGGCATTGACATTATGCTAGTGAAAAGCAGGGAGCGCTTTGTGGATTTATCTTTGACTCCCACGCAGTTCTTGGCTTCTAATTTTCTGATAACGGCAGAACACGAGTTCCCCCCCTAAAAGACACAACTCGAAACTCGAATGTGCAATTACAGCAGAATGAAAGTCTGGGGCTCCTCTATAACATAAGACCACAAAGGAAGCCCTGAAAAAAATCCCAGTGCTGTTTTGTCCAACTGCATTTCTTGTTATAGGATTGTATTCGGAGGCAATAGATGTGGTGTTGATTTTGGGAATTATTTTTCGCCCGCTGTTATGTGTGAAACTCTTCCTGAACCATGGTGGCTCAACCTCCAAATCCTCAGAAAGCGTGCTGCTAGAGTCAGTTCCTGCCCTGACTAGCCCTTATCTTAGGATACAGGCTGTTCTAACGTCTGACAAAATCCAGACAGATTAGCCCTGACTAGGAGTTAAACGAGTCACCTTCAAAGCCTCAAAGACTATTATCTGTTACCACTGAGCAAAAGGTCCTTGAGAGTGCAAACTGTGTAGTCAACGGAGTTAGAAAGAGATCACAATTTAGATGCAATATTTTCTGCAATGAAAATGATGGATAGGTTACTGATAAAATGCAACAGACAGAGTATTCGGTGAATGACAATGTTTAAAACCAGGAGGCTTGATGCTGCCAGTTTTTATTTTGATTGAAATATATCTGCTCAATGAAAAGCAATGTTTTTACAAATAACTATGCTATGAACAGGAAAAGTGGTCAGCAGTAAAATTTCCACATTAAAATATTTATAAACACTACTAGAGCTATGTTATATATTTTTTTGTGGATTTGTGTACTTGTATTATCCCAGGGAGCATTTCCCTGCTTGCCTCTACTTGCTATAATTTCTGGGTAAACACAGGATACATCAGAAAGTGAGGGAAGAAGTCATGTCGGATAGATTTTCATCAGCAATGGTGGTTGTTTAACATTGAAGACAACAACTCACATGATCGAACACTTCTTCACAACATTATCAAACTTCATCTTTTGTTATTGTTTTGATGTACTAGACCCCCTAACAGCAGAAATTACATACTGTACATTTGAGTGTCTTAAATATGTTTTTGCCAGTTTGATTTTGTAACCAACTTTACCCAATCTTACCAATACTCTGTTTATTTCTTGTTTAAGAAAAACAAAAAACATCTTAATACATAATATTGTTGGGAGGAAAAACATTGGTTTACAGGGTTAGAGGATTCAAGCTGGTTGCACTTAAAATGACTTTTTAAAAAATGTTGTAACTGACTTACAAGTGTAACTCTTATAGGCACAGTGATTGCAACCATCTGAATACATCTCAGCCTTCCATACGTGTCGAAATGCAGCGAAAGAGCGAAAGGCCCTGGATTACTGTAGAAACATTGCAGTTTAACATGGCGGACTCCATAGAAGAGGACCCACTCCCTCTGTAGATAAAACTCATCTAAGCTAAGAAAAACACAACAGTTCTTATTTGTATTTGATTATACATGAATGAAAACATGTTTCATTTCTGTCAAGAAATTCTCCCACGTTGGACACAATGTTGGTCATTTTTAAGTGAGTTCCTGAAATCCATTAGCATTGCTAAAACAACTCATATTGTATATTGTTGAGTGCTGCTACTGATCTGCCAACTCTATGGGTTAAGTTAAGACCTTGTTAAGTCTTGTTCATTTCTGGAAAGACTGCCTTCATTGGTAAAAATAACCAAAACAATGTTGACTGGTTGACTGACAGGATGCAAGCGCTGGTATCAGTTGGCCATCCATCCATTCTGGTGTCCTTCCCAGTTGTGAAGACCCATTGGAAGTGATTAAAGAGTACAACAGCATAAAGTTATCACGCCACAGTTCTTAGCCAGTTAAAGCAGGCCACTAGGTTCATTGTCTTACCATGTTCAAAACTGGAGGAGACATTTCCCTTGTGGTCTGGAGGGACCCCACTTAGAGACCACTTTTTTCTTCTGTTGTGTTTTTTTTTTTTTGCTGTATTACTGACCTCCAATCCCTGTAATGTATTTTTTTTCTATATTAAATATTTCTTTCTCAAACCAATTCAAACTACCACTACTAATTGTACTACTACTATTATTGATAGATTTGAATGTTAAAGAACATGCAAACCATGAAATACATGAATGAGATTATCTAAAGGGATTAGATCAGTAGGAAATTATTATTCATCACTCCAGTGCATTAGTACTTACTGGAAGTGCATTTAATCACTGTGGGATTGTCAAGGCATGAAAATGTGTAAAATACTGTATTAATAAGCATTAATAAGCATGAAGAATGCAATATTGCCTCCAAAACACTTTTCTACAGCTGGTAAATGCTAAACCTTCTGGCCTGAGAGTTTTTCCTTTTGTTTCATTTATTTACTTGTTTGTTTGTTTTTGGGTTACTCAGGAGTTTAAAGGTGAAATTGGCCCTCATTTGCATTCAGTACTTTTTCTTTTATATTTTTCAACCCTTCCCTTTTTCTCACTGACCACTCTTGCGTCTTATGTTAATTCCTTGAGAAGTGATTCAATCAGGTAAGATGAAAAATGAATATGAGAAGACAACAACAAATTACTGCTTCTACGCTTTCTTGAGAACGTAAAAATATGTCATTTAAATGAATGACCAATGGTGTTATCTTATTGTAAAGGATGGCTTGTTATTCATAAAACTATTGCCAGAAAATGTAAACACAGGTTGTTCTGTGCATATAAACAAGCAATTGTGCTGTTTGTTTTACTGCTAAGGACAGCTTGCTCTTAAGCCTCTGATAGATGTCACCTCATTTTTATTCTTTTCCAGCCTGCCATGCCTGTTCTCATTTCTAAATGATGACCATCTCTCCAAAAATAATCGATTGCTTCAGTAATTGTGTTGTTAATTACTCTAGACCAGAGGCACCTCCCGCTCATTTTTACTCTATTTCCCTGTAACCATGAGGAATTACAGAATTTAGAATTTGATTGATGTTGGTTGCCATCAGCTCCTTAATCCTGCATAGTGCTCCTCAACTGTATCGCACTGAATTACAAATTGCCAGTGTGCTAATGGAGAATCATGAATAATCCAGAAGAATGAGCCCTCGACAGTTAGTCCTCGTGCAAATGAACATGGGACCTCACATTAAATTTATGAACGTGTGAAATCCACATTTGAAAAATACCATGTGAAAAGTCCCATATGTAGCTATCACCATTACTTAAACATTTCTGCCTGCTCTGGAAGATTTTAATCACTGGTAAACATGTTGCAAGCAATGGGAAAGTAATGAAGATTAAGTCAGGAAGAAATTGAGCAGGATTTAAATTAAGCTGCTGACACTCCTGCATTATGGTGACATAGAACATTAATTATTACAATATAAAAATGCCCTGAAGCCTGCTAAACACTTTATCTTTGTTGCCTGCAATGTTTCCATCTCAACATTGTTCAACGCTAATTTAGCAAGAATCCAGAAGGCCTTCGAACAGCCTGTTCACTAATTAATGCAAAATAATTGTCCAGCACCTCCTTCTCGTGTTCAAATTATTGCTGTGTGTGTGTCTGTGTGTGTGTGTGTGTGTGTGTGTCACATACTCAATGATTGGATTCCTGGCTGTGTTTTTTTAATGACTTTTAATGAAAACCTTTATACACTTCATCATGATCACCTGATGTAAAAAGGAACAGTAAAAGATTTAAGGAGTATCATTACTAGTTACCACTGGCATGATAATTTCATTAATTACAATCATGTGATTAACTGTCTTTCAGAGCTAGCAGAGGGTAGCCAACACTTAATTTGAAAAAGCTTTTGCACTGCATATGAATGCAGGCGAAGGTGAAGACTCCTTCTGCAAGGTTTCACACTCAAATGGTCTGTATTTAATAGATGTGATGGCAGTTTAAATGAACCTCAGAAATATAGTATTACTCGCAGGCACCTTTTAGCAATTTGCCAGTTGCTTCTGTAAGCCGATGCTGTCTTTAAGTAGCCATAAACATATACTGAGCAGGTTGGTTCTGTCTAAACTGAAAAGGGCACTAAATATCATTTGCATAAAGTTGGCAGACTTGCAAGAGTCAGATATAAAACAAAATGATCAAAATATATGTAGAGATCGTCCTGCCTTTTAGTCCATATCAGGGTAAGGCTCCGAAAACTCCTACACAAAGGACAAAGATCCTATACTTTCCATGCTACAGTGTGAGTTAAAATGTAATACACTCATTATCTCTTACAAGTTTAAACAAGCAGGAAATTCATGGTCTAATGTTAAAATCTGTGAAGTTAAAAA
>NW_023339674.1:3446503-3498503 GCF_004916995.1 Morone saxatilis
GCTGAGGAAACAACACTGCATCACTCTCGTAAATTTTCCTCCCCATTCTTCAAGTATGTTATGAAAAGTAAACAGAGCTAATGTGTCTGTAATAATTTGCTAACGTGTGTTAAGACAATATTTTGGGATATTTTAAGTAAGTTAGGAGCTTTGTCGAGTATAGTAAAATGTGTGTGCATGAGCAGGTTCTTGCTCTTAATTGCAGCCACTTGTAGATGTGTGCAGCCAGCAATTTGTGCCGACTGTGAATTTATGTGTTCACATACTATGATGTATTTTGCAATATTAAATGTACAATATGTTTTATGCACTTTAGTAACACATTATTTGTACACCATAACCAGAGCCAGCAGCATAACATATTTGTGCAGCCCCCTCGCCCCAAAAAGCCTGCTTGTGTACACACAAGCGTAAAGACACACAAGGGCTTCACGCAAATTGCAAACCTTTGTTCAGCACCAAGGACAGCAGAGGAAGTGCCAAAACTAGCAACGCAGATTGCCCTGGACTCAAACCACCACAGCCTGCTGTCTCCGACTATCAAACAACCAAAATAGCTTCAGCCAGCCTACAGTAACAAATCGACACAAAGTAGCTTGCACAGTATGTCAACAACCACAGAACAAATAGCCATCAAGAAAAGCACAGCAACTCATTATAGGCCTACACAGTATGAATGAATAGATGATCTGATTACACAGTTACCTGCATAAACAATTCATTAATCATAATTTATCATCAATGGCACAGCGGCCAAATGTTATCACAGACATAGATTACAGTAAGTGTGCATTTTCTAACATTTGAGAGGTAATTTAAATCCCTGATCCCACTCCATAACAAAGAGACACCTGTACTCATCCATTAGAAGTTCATCCTACGGGCGTTTCGCTCAGCAAAGTCATTAACAACACTGCTTAAGTCCAAATTCCCCGCTCTGCTGTTCTCTATTAAACATACTCTATAGAGTATAGCCAATCCACTAAGTCTTCCCATGCTGTTCATGCTACTAGTCACTGCTGAACGCAGTATGTATAGGCACGAAAGGGCCCACCCGTGAACACTAGGCAATTGTTGCTGTCCCTCTTGGGCCCTTATAATCAGATGGGCCCCGGTGTAATGCGCTGACTGCACCGGTGGTACCTATGTCACTCACTTTTGGTTTCCTTGCCCAGGCTGAGATAACCTGTCAAAACTTGTTTCCTTTTAGAGCCATAGAAGATATAACTGTATTCACAGGCTAAGTATTACTCTATAAGGTTGGTCTCTATCAACTCCTGACCCACAAGACTGAACCCATACAACAAATATGACTTAAACATAAATAATGAGATAAAAGAAGCTTGACTTTTGTATAGCAGAGACCAGCTAAAAACAGATCTCAATAAATAAAAACTATGATTAAATGTATGTCTTGTTCTCATTGACAAGACAAAAGGGGAAGAAAAAGTTATTGGTGAGATATTCAAAAATTATATCTTCCCCAAATAAGTACTCCATCTGCAAACCACTAACTTTATGCCTTACAGTAGCAAGGGACTCCAAGGGACTGATCCTACTGCTGGGAGCATCTAAGAGCTGACCCAACTACTCTCTTTCTTCCCTGCCCACAGTAGTGGGAAGATAGGCTAAATAAACGGTTCACAGTCCCTGGATTTAACCTCTTTCGACATGCTTGCAGCACTGACCAGCTAAGCTGACCGCTGGGTGTGCTTGTTTGCATGCACAGCACCCCGCATGTGTGTGTATTTGAGAGAGAGGGGAAGGGAAGGTGGAAGGTGGACTATCGCACGCAATGTTTCTTTAAGTTATTAATAACTTATTTGGAATGATAGACTATAGTCACTCGACCTGCCAGTCCGAACCAGAGTGACTATATCTTTGTATTTTTCATTAGTTCTCATTAATTCAGTTTAGTTTCAATATTAGTTTTTATATTATAATATGGTTGGTATTTTTCAGGGGCAATATTTAAGAAGTTCAGAATATGTAATAGATTACAAACATAACACTTTGTGAAGGCATACAATATGGTTTCTGTTTTTTCACAACTAGTTTATAGTTTAGTTTTTAATTACAGTAACCTAGGCCTAAACCAGGGATATTTTCTAGTGAGTACATAAGTAGGTAAGTAAGTGGGTGGACCTCTGCAGTACTACTACACAAGTAAGTGAGGAGATGGAAAAGTTACTTCAGCAATTGACATTGTTACCTTGCTTGTAATTCCTGATACTTGTATTAGCCTAATTGAATTAGTTTAAAGAGAGAAAACATTTTGACTAAAGGTTGTCCAAAACGTAATGCCTTCATCGACTAAAACTGGACTAAAACATTTTAGGTTGCCGTTTACTAAAAGCAGACTAAAACTAAAACTGTGAAGTTTAACAAGAACAATCACTAGAACAATAACAATGACTTTGACAATAATGATGTGAGCATCCTCACTGATGGTAAAAGGTGGCACCAAGCCAAAGGAAACCGGAAAAATATGGGTTTACTTATTGTTCTTGGTGTGGATGGCCCTTAAGACAACAAGTAAATCTAAAATAGCTGTCTGAATTAAAACATGAGAACAACCCCTAGCTATTTGATCTGCTGTAAATATGAAAAGTACTTATTGGTGGACTGTCATACGTTATCTGGTTATGAAAGTGGGATACTGTTGCCAGATTACATTGAAGAGTGAATAGAACTGATTCGTTAGGGAAGCATCTGGTGCAACATTTCTGTCTCCCCCTGACAGGCATTTTCTCTGATTTGTTCCAAGTATTCTGAGGCTCCAAAGTTCCTGACCCCAAGCATTACACTAAAAGCAAACCCATGTTTTTTAAAGTCATTTTCCTAACCCCAACACATAAATTTAATAATTTGCCCTCTTGGTTGACGTGCTTTCAAGCAGTCATGCGTGCCATATGACCCCCGGCAATAACTCCAACAGGCCTGGGAAGGTGACCTCTGTGAATTTCATGCATATGACGGGGCATTGTCAATGAGAGGCGATAATAGTATGCACAGCTGAATTCTCCATCATACCCAGAGGTATGTATGTGACAAATGGGATATGTTTCATGGTGGGGAGGGAAAATTGCAACAGCGTGGGGACATGCTGTGTGCCCTCATCAAAATAACTGACAAATCTCATTGCTTTTAATTAGATTAATGTGTAACTCTCTAAACAACCACGAAAGCACCAACTTGTTGCTGATGGACAATGCCCACTGCACACTCTATTAAAGCAGTTATTATTAAATCATTGTAATCAGACCTGACAGACAACATGGTTGTAACTCATTAGTAAGCTGACAGAACATAACTGCATACTAATGAAGGCTTTTTTACAGTTCATTACACTAGACATCTTACAAGATCAGACTGGTGTCCATCATGTCATGATCTATGGGATTGTTTGATTTATAATATCTAGGAATCTCTAAACTGGAATGAATCTAGATTGCCCTGCTCTCACTCCTGCAACCCGTTAGCTGAAAAACATCTTTCTTGCTTTGAATTCCTTTTAATCACACAACATTTCATTCTGCTTAGAGAAGAAGTAAGAGAAAAGTACTTTGTCTGATGCATGTTGAAAAATGGTCAAGAAAAGGATCTTAAAACAAGAAATTAGTGACATCCTTACCTAGACAAATGCATTTTATTTGCAACACTGTATGTGTCGAAAAAGTCACACAACAGTGATTCAGTTATTTTGTGCGCAGGAAGTGATGTGCTTTATATTCTTGCCAGCAGCAATTCTGTCTTGCACATATTTGTTTCTAAAATCAATAGAAGAAGAATGTGTGAATTAGTGCAAATGGGAACTACGCTACCTACAAAACCTTCATTAAAAAGAAAATCCAAGGGGAAATATAATACTGGCCACACTATTTTATTGACAAATAATCGGAGTCAAAATGTTCTACTAAGTATTTACCGTCAAATTCATCAGACAGGCTGACATGATTTGGTCCATGAAGACAGCATTACAGAATGAAAGTATTAGTGCCAGATTCCTTTGAAGCATTTTGTGTGTAGTGTAGTGATCCTGCATGTACATAGAAAGTGGTAGCAATTTCCTCCTGGTCCTCCGCTGAGGTTACAGTGTCCTTGGTGCAATAATCCATTTAGCTGTTAAAGAGTCCTTATCAGCCATGCATACTCGAGTGGTACATGGTGTTTGGGACCAGAGTCAAAATGTTAGACTCTCTTTTCAACTGAAACATTGCTGTTTTAGCTTCAGAAAGAGTCATCAGTACCAGTGAACAAACAGTGCATCAGGGCAGGGCTTCTCTCTGAGGTAGGTAGGACTAATAGTGGCTTGACAAAAACTGTAATGAGTCAGTGACCATGACACAGGCCCCATGGCTGTAAGGTATTATTTTGCAATATCTGTGCAATTTCCTGTGAAGTTCCTTTTGTCTGACAGTCCAGTCAACATTAGTGAACTTCAACAACTCTCACAAAGCCAGGAAAAACTGCACTAAAGGAACTTGGAATTCTGTAGTCATCAAGACATAGAAGAAAAGCACACTCTTAAACACCAAATGCTGTTGTTCTGTAGATATGACCAATTCTACTATGTATTTCTCAGTCCATTTTGATATTTGGATGTGCATTTTCCAATTTATGTGACTAAATGTAGACATGGTGCAACTCTGAAACATTTCTAAATCAGGTAAAATAAAGTTTGATAAGCAAAATGGGTTTGGCAGTCTGAACATCATCAGAAGTGAAGTAAAATGGCTTCTCCTTAGACTCACCATTTTGCATGTTCAGCAGTCATTTGGGGAGAAATTCATCACAGATGAGGCAAAAAAAGACATTTTCTTCACTGGAAGTAGCCTCAACAGACCAGAATGCAGTGCCACCCACAAGACATCTGAGTAAGATACATGGCTCATTTTGTAACAGGCAACTCTCTTGCTGATTTCCAGATTGCTCTTTATTCACCTAAATGTGCAGTAAAACCTGCTGGTCAGCCCAGCTAAGATTTTTGGGGTTTCTAAAAGGCATTTTAGAAAATATAAGAAATCAGCAAGTGAGGTAGGAGAGAGGTGGCAGAAAAAGTGGACAGCCCTGCAGCAAAAATGTAAATTTACCGGGGAAGCCATTTCCAACACTTTAAGTTGAAAAATCTGTCTGCAAGCAAGGGTGCTGTTATAAATTCTAGGCCCCCTGACAACAGCTCATTTGGGGTTCTGAAACACTAGATATCTGAATCATTTTGGATTTTCTTCCTATTCTGCACCCTTGTCTGAAAATATTGGTTTATTCAATTAAAAATAAACTTATATGCAGAAGTTAAGTTTTCAGATGAATTTAACATTTAAGGTGCAATCCTATTTACAATCATAGATCCTTGACTGTAGTAGTTAGTCATAATGTGTGAAACATATTGAAATACAACTCTATACATGCCTCAGGATTCTAAAGATTGCACAGCAACCTGGGGAATGTTACCTGTATTGGACTATTCAGGTAATATTTCTCTCTGTGACTGTTCAAATAGCACTTTTCTTTCCACAAGGTCAGGGAGCTTGTCAATGTGTTATATTTACATATACATATTTTGTATATTTTCCATGTATGGAAATAGAAAATGAGACTTTGTAGTTTACAAGCTGCTAGCTTACACATTAGTGGTATATATATATATATATCTTTTACTGCCAGCTTTTGTGGCATCAAGCATTATTACATACACAAAGGGTAGAGGGTAGAAGATACAGTCGCCGTTAAGAATTGAGTCAGGAAACAGTCTGGTTTGATACTCAAAGTCTCCTTCAAAGTTGACGGCTTCAACATAACACATCATGCCTTCACAGTCTGGCTCCTGTGTCAGTCACCTGACCACCATACTACCAGTGCGGAATATGTTTTATAATGTTTCTAAAGTTGTCTAAAGGTAGTTTTCACAGTGATCAGTCAACCTTAATCTTCAATGTAAGCCAGTAGGACTCTCTGACATCTAAAGAAGCACCCCTCAGTTGTCTGCTGTAGGGGTCATCTTGTCTGTGGTAAAAATCTGGGGCGATTCTCATGTATTCTGCCAAGTCATGCCTGAGTCACTGCACATATTCATCAAAGTCCACCCACTGTTCATCAAGAAATGTGTGAAATGTGTCATGTTGACAGGTAGTGGTTTTAGCAAACACCAGCTGGAGCCTAGCCAGTTGCCTCATGGCCAATATGTCATTGTAGGAGAAGCTGAAGGACTTCAAGTAGCAGCTCAGAAGTAATGTGCTCAAACTGCTTAAAACAGCCCATTTTGCATTCATTAGAAAAGTACAAATTAGTTTTACACTCTGCCCTAAACAAGATGGAAGTCAAGGTTGATGGATGGGTGTACAAACTATTCAATTCATTGTCTTCATTCTCTAAGCCTTCTGATGCCTGAGAGTGGAGTTCATGTTTCATCAACAGTTATCATCTGTTTATTTTAAATCACATTCCCTAACTGTAACCATTTTTATCGTTTAGGTAGGAAGAATTCAGCAGGTCGGGGCACCCTGATAGCTCACCTGTTAGAGCTGGCACTTAATGGACCAAGGCTGAGTCCTTGCTGCAGCAACCATGGGTTTGAATCCGACCTGTGGCCCTTTGCTGCATGTCATCTTCTCTATCTGCTGTGTCGTAAATCTAAACAAAATCCAAGTGATTTCCTGATGTACTTGGTTAAGATAGATTATGGCTCAAATTAATAGTAAGACTTCAAATATATATAATATATTAGACTAATCTGAAAATACAATTAAGAGTGGCCCCACACAACAGATCAGTATGTAAAACTGGCCCAGTGATAAGCTTCCTTGCAGACAAAACAACATTTATTTTAATTTAATTTGTTTTCCAATCTTTGTACTAAGCCTAAATATGTATTGGATTACTATTTAATGTACAAAGATTAAATTGAAATTAGCCTTTAGGTCCCGACAACCTAGCAATAAATGTCATAACTGTTTATGGTATTTTAATACCTCCTGTATAGAGTCTGACCTTGCAATTGAGGTGAATTTCAAGGATATTTTCTCAAGGGTGAATTTGCTACTGGAGTAGGAAGTAACACCACTTCTGCTAACCAAACTCTTTCATTCATTGGCAGTAGGTGCTGCTTTTACACTATAGGCCAATGAATCATCCCACTGAGGTCAAAGGACATATGTTAATGTGTTATTATGACTGCATATAAGAGCAATGACTATAATCAGCAGAGAAGTCAAGAGTTATACACATATATAGTGGAATAGCCTCCCCAACAGCATCCTCAGTATGAGCTTAATTACCAGTGACATATGTACAGATGGTAGAATCACTCAGTATGCTAACCTCCCTTTACACCCAAACAGAAGTGGGATAAGAGGGGGTAGAACATTAGCACTTGACATGTGCATTTCCCTTTTGTAGTTCTAGATGCAATCTGTGAAGCAAAATTTAAACTTCTATTATGTCAATGTGACTGCCATCAACAACCCATGAAATAGTAGAGTGTGATAGAAAATGCATAAACAGACTAATAGCAGTACTACAGTAGGTAGTTCGCTGAACACTACAAGCATTGAGATAGTTGTGTATCCCATAACATATTTATGAATGCAGGGACATTTCCCTGCTTTCTTTTCAGCATACACACCAGTTAATAAACAAACACTCATTAATCATCTTCATGCAGCAGAGTTCAGGGTGTGAGAGGAAAATATAATGACAGTCATGGCACCTGCCATAATTCCAATATCCTTTATAATTTACCTTGACCAGACTGTTTTGAGCAGAGAATCTGTTCCAGTCATGAAGTTTGGCCACCATGAAACAGTTTCAAATTAGTATTCATGGGGAGTTCATCCATATTTTTCTGCCTAGGAAGTGATAATCAGAAATTCAAGATGCATATTCTGTGTTTGTCCCTTTGACAGAAAACAATTGTCCTGCTGTGCTCTCTGCGTTTGGAAAGCAGCCATCTTGGGTATACAGGATTTGAACTCTCTCTCTCACTTTCAATCTCTTGTCTCTCAACACACACATGCAGCCACACAGGCACACTACAATAATCTGTACAGTATCACAATAGAAACCAATCCCTCCCTCACAAGATTCAGTTTGATAACAAACCTGTGAGCTGCTCGTCATGACTTCAAATGGATAAAGATTACCAGGCAGCAAAAAAGCAAAACAAAGAGGAAGGAATACAGGGAAGACAAACAAATGTAACACGAGAGCAAACCTCAAGTGTGGGGGGTAATAAATCACAGCAAAGAGGATAGTCTAACTTCCTCTCCTCCTTTACAGGGGACTGCTGCTAAAAATGCTGGCGAGGCTATTCCCAGCAGGAGGAAACTTCTGGAGATTACTGTGTAATAAGCCTGAAACAGGCTGGGGCTGAATTGAGACCGAGCGTTCACCCTTCTTCCAGGGTCATGGGACTCATTCTCTCAGGAACAGCCACTTGTCTACCAATCTCTGGTCAGATGTGTTAGTGGTAAAGTGGAAAAGCGAAAAGCAGAGGAGGGTCATTTATGGGCCTTCAGGCCATTGTTTGCCTGCCTCTACTCAATCAAAATATATCAATCATCAGATGTCGGCCCATAAATGTTGATTTTAGAGCTCATTTGAATTTTAAATGTGTCCGAGATTGACAACTATCTGATTTCTTTCCGGACTGTTTGTTTGGCCTCTATTCACATCAACAAATTTCTCCAAAACAGGTATCATTGCAGAATACAGTAAACCTGCAATAGACATTAGTTGTTGTTTTTTTACACTACTTCAGGTTGTTTGTGTGTTGACTCAATTCCATGGAATGTTTTGGAACAGTTTGTGGTGTTGTTACATTAGATTTTTCCCGATATTGTGACAGGCTCTTTTACAGAGTACATAGTTGAATCAACACCATCAAGTTCCACAATAATGGAGTGTTGCATTTGATTGCATGTACAGGTTTCTATTTTAGTGGTAATTTACTCCTTGTGTTGTCATGGGATCCTTATCTTGATATTTTATCTAGATAATGACATTTAATCACTGGCCTTTGTATTTACACCTGGCATTAACCATTCTTGTTATCTCAAATCTGCTCAAATCTTGATATGCAGATCAGGTTGGCAGAGCTGGAGGAGTAAGGAAACATGGCACGATACAGGTCAGGGTAAGGGGTGCTGCTTTATGGGCTCATGGACTTATTTTTGCTTTGCCAAGGAAGGGGTCATGTTTTCTAGTAAGCTTGAAATAACAGGAAGAGGCAGTCAGGTGACCTTTTAACTTGTTTAAACTCTTACTCTGGGTGGGGAAAGGGGAAAACAGTGCTTGCCCCTCCCTCATTACCACCACTGAGGTTCCCTTGAGCAAAGCCCTTAAAGGGTAATTTTGTTTTTCATCCTGGACCTTATTTCCCCATGTTTTTGTGTCAAAGTGACTAATGGGGACATTTTTTGAAATTGGTCATATATGGATTGAGAGCACTGAAGCCTGCAGCTGTGAAACAGGCCACAAAGTTATTCTTTTGGGCAACTGCGGATGGTAAAATTATGTCCATTAAAAGTAAATTTTTTGCTACTGACCGGTTCAGATTGTTAACCTTATGAAAAGTACCCAACAGCATTTTCGGTAATATTCACTTGATCCGGTCTGTGAAATCTCCTCTGTGGGCATAGGGTCACATCACCCACAGGATCACCACCAGTCTTCTGAGCTTCACAGCCTTACAGCAACTGGTTCACCCTCTTCTTCTTGTTGCCAGTCTTTCGCTATCCTCATCTACTCTTGTAGGAGCTCTTCATCTGTACTTCATCTCAAATAAATAAGGGTTTCCATCAAATTCATAGTCAAAATCAGCTAAATATTCAGCTGAGGCATTGACAATCACTTAGCTACACTTTCTGTACTCCAACACAACAAACTCTTCCCAGCCAGCATTACTAGACTCATATTTACACTATTGACTTCCTGCAACAAGTTATCTCACCTTCCCCAAGATGTGGGGCCATGTTGTTAGACACTTATTATAACAATCTGAGCTGGTCAGTGGCAAAAGCAAGCACTTTTAATGGACATACTTTGACGGTGCGTAATTGTTAAAAAGGAATACTTTGTAGCAAGTTTTGAGGCTGCAGGCTGCAGTGCTTTCACTCAATAGTGGACCAAATGCAGTGCTTGTATTAAAAATATGGGAAAATAAGGTCCAGGTTAAAAATATCAAAGTCACTTTTTAACCCCAACTGCTCCAGTGGAGCTGTTCAGTGGGCAGCAGATCGGTGGTTGTACTGGACAGCATCCAAGTGTGAATGTGATCAGGGCTTTCCTAAAAGAAATTGAAACTCTGAATAAACAAAGGTAAGAAGAACAGTTTGGTATGGGGCCAAATTGTACAGATGGCATTTACAACTTTGTGTTTCTAGAATCGTTACAATGAAGGTGATGCCTGCAGAGTCTAGCAAAAACATACACGGGGGCAAGCAGCTCAAGGCTGTGAAAGCTTTCCAAAGAAGCTTCAATTTCACATAATAATAAATAAATAATATCCAATGCTTGTCTCCAAGTCTGACTGAAAGTCAGCATTGCCCCTGGAAATTTGCCCCCTGGTTTGGCTGTCAAAGTTACCTAGAAGGATATATTTCGACCATGGTGGTGGTTGCAAAGTTAGCATGACCCATAGTTGGAGTGGCAACAATTTGGGTTTTAAGACAGTGGTTAAAGATATCAGTATCTTTACAATTGATGAAACAAGTCTAAATTTGGATAGCATATAACAGTAATGAGGAATATAACTTGATTTCAGTTATGCTGAAATTTCTCTTTCTTTGTCGTGTGTTTGCTGTTGACTGGATGTTGCTCATCTTGAGTTACTCTCACTGCACTACATTCCTTCTGCCAGCTTTTTTGCCTCAGCGGTAACTTTATTTTCCCCCCAGTCTCTCTGCCTGTCTCTGTTTAAATCTCTTGCTTTCACTAGCTCTCACTTTCTCCCTTCACAGTATATATCATGTCAAACCAAACAATCCCCAGCAAGAGGTGGTTTGAGCGTGCTCCTTGACAGATTCTCAGTTATAAGGTAGCTTTCCTGGTCACAGTGGTTGATATTACAGAGATCCTTCATGGTTTAGGAACTAAATCTCTGCTTTCTGGCTCTTATTGCCTCTATCATGAGTTGCTGTCTTGAGTGTTGTTTGAAAAAGGTTTAGAAGTTTTCCGAACAAATACTGTAAATGTGCTCAAAGACGAGTGCTGGAATAAGAGGCTTTATCCACTCAGCTTTTCTCCATGAAATCACGGTACTGACTTCTATTACTGGGGAACAGTTTGAGGGACTCATTGACATTTTGGCAAAGCTAACAGGCAAGTTGGAAATAGAAATCTAATTTGGATACTTCAAAGAGAGTGAGGTAATACATTTGAGAGAAAAAAACTGATTTGTTACAGTGTGGCACACAAGACTAACGCATTTTGACAAGTAAAGCCTTCATTGGAGCTGATAATGGCTTTTCTTGCCAAAATAAAAAAAAAAAAGGTCAGAGCTTAAGTTTTGAAAGCATTGTTGTAAGAATTGTTGCTATTGCTTTAACTACTGGATTTTTTATTTCTTTCTTTTTTGTCAATATGTCAGTACCAAGCTCATACATGCACTGCAAAGTGCTTGAGTTATATTCACTTGAAGCTCAAGTATCTTGTAACGGGCATCTTTCAAGCACATAAAGTTTTTCTATAGAATTACCATAAGTGTGTCTTACGATAACTGCATGATTTTGAATATTATTAAATCTCTGCCATGGTCTTGTGGGGACTTTTTACCCTCGTCGGTGTGGGCTTTCTTGCACAGTCAAAATACATGTGTGTATAGAATTTTACCCAAGTGCATGCTGGATAGGTTTTACCCGTCCCATAACGCTAAACAAAATGAAGTTGGTATGGAAATTCAATGGTAAAAATGTTGTACTTAGCTGTAGCTCAGCACTTTCAAACTCATTTAGAGACCAACAACTTCTTCTTAAGGTTATGATCAATGATATTTTTGTTTTTCTTTATTTTGGTGACACCTTTTCTGATACTGTTTTAGTGTACTGCATTGTATTTCCCAGTGATCCCTTGTCACCAGTGGTTTGACGCCACTGGATTGACAGCAGCTCCCAAAACCCCAAAGAAGCATGTATTAGCTGCAGAGACTGCAGAATAACAGACATCCAGTTGGTGCCAGAAAGTGATGATGTCTAGAGAGATGGTAATGTCTTCACTATGTAAATATATCAAGAAAGTAACACTATTAATGCATATGTATTTATATATATATATATATATATATTTTTTTTTTTTTAAGTATATTTTTGGGGCTTTTATTATAGTGACAGCTGAAGATAGACAGGAAAGGGGGGCAGAGAGAGGGGGAGGACACGCAGCAAAGGGATGCAGGTCGGATTAGAACCCTGGGCCTGGGCCTGCAGCAAGGACTCAGCCTCGGTACATGGGTCGCCAAGCAACTGCTTACTGGAACTATACCTGTGTAAATACTAGCAACTGCCCAACCAGACTCACTACACTGAAATGAACTGTGTTCTAAACAGATGTAGACATCAGCTAGCCACATTGTACCATCCTCTGATCCCTTGACATCATGGAGTGTTTAACATGTTTTGTGATGGAAACATCGGTTGGTCTAGATGTTTTAACATCATAACTACAGCTCAAAATGTAGAACACATGAACATATTACTTCCTGTGGACATAACATTTTTTGTCTGTTTTTCATTCCCCTTTTAGGAAATATAGAGACAAAAAAATGCATTAGCTGATTGTTTGAATCATTAAGTGGTAAAGGAAAGCAGCAAAAACCACTTATTTATATGAAGGCAGTGTGTTTGGACACCATAACTGGAGATTGGGCATAAAACCTGCAGACCTTTTTAGGAGTTGAATATAAGTAATATGGATTTTAACAACATCAAATTAAAGCTAAGTGTCGTACTTACCATCATTGTCCCTTTGTTACTTCAAATGAAGAAATGCTTAAGCACAGTGCCAAAAACATCCAAATACTTGCAAATTGTTCTGTATGTTGTACAAATAAACTGCAAAAATGCAATTTGCCTGTAAATAGACCAGCAAGAACATCCAATGTTTCTGCCTTATAATTACAGCCCAAATTGGATTCTTGCAATCACAATTATCAGTTTAATTATGTCTGATAGCCGTCAGGCCCTCCGGCTTTATCAAAAGGATCTGCATTTAGAGGAGTGGTGGAGGATTGGATTAATGAATTTCACATTTGTGGCTTGAGCCAATTATTAGCAGTGACATCCTAACATCTAATAATCCCTTTTAATACTGCTTTCAAATGAGGCTAAAGAGTTCAGTGCTACATTGTAGGATAACACAGGATGTATCTGATCGATGAAATCACAGGTACTACTGTATAAGCTTTACATGGTATAGGCCTACATAAAACAGGATGGGCAGAATCCATTCCTTCTTGTAATTGAAGTGTCTTGATATGCTGATGACTGATTACTGGCTACAGGGCATTTCAAGTCATCTTGTAACACCGCTTCCCTCAAACACCACCTCCACCATCTCATGCATGCTTTCAACAAGTTTTGCCCAGAAGCAAGAGTCATAATAAAACAAAATGAAAGCAGGTTTTGCAGCATAATCAGTATTCCTCACTGATCGCTGTTGCACCTAAAAAGGAAAAAAACAACAACAAACAAACATGTTTTTAAGTGATCTCTTGGCAGGAAAGCAAATGCAAATTGTGTCAATCAAAGAATATGTAAAATGTCAGGACCTTCTTTCCACCTCACAAACATATTCAGCTTGTTGGCAGTGGTTTTGTGGTACTGCAGAGGAGTAGAGTAGAATAGTTCATGAACCAGGACTCTTCCATCCCTCAGTTGTTCATGTACTTTGTATATTGGAACTTTATGTTGAATATTAAGGCATTAAAGCTGATAAGGCTGGATCTCTATGCTTGTGGCAATGTCTGTGGGCAGGAGAAGTATAGTGCTTGGCTCCAGGTTTAATTAAACCACACTGAAAGAGAGTAGAGAGCTGACATCGTGCAACAATAACTTTTATCCACTGACCTTTTTTGTTTCCTGGTCCCTGGTCTTTGCTGTGTCTTTCTTTACATTCCCACGTTTGAAACCCTCACCGTGGTTGTGTTGTTCCAATTCTCAATTCCAGTTCACATCAGATCAGAATCAAAAATACTTTAATAATCCCAGGGGGAAATTATTTTCGTTACATGCCAGACACACTCAGTAACCTCCTCCACTCATCCACTCGTTCCATGCACAGTGGCTCTGCCATATTCACCTTTTTTTTGAGGGTCACTCTGTCCAGAGAAGTCAACAACTCCCCCTTCGCCTCACCATAGTTACCTTCATAAGATTATATAATTTCTTTAAAACTATGTAGTTTAAAAGCCAGTAAGCCAAATGCCAGCCCTAAGCTAGAAAAGGCAAAATAGCACTATGCCATTAAATCATGGTCATTACTTAATTAAAAACAGCTCCAAAGGGAAACAAGACCTGTTCTATTATGTTAAATCTTTTTATACTTTAATAGGGTTATATTATGAATAATTGAAGGGCCTTCTTCTCATACATAACACTTTTCTTTTTCCATTTAGGCAACAATTTGGTTCCTGAAATTCTACATTTGATGCTTAAAACAAAGATGATTACATATTCAAAATTATAAATGGATAAACATCTGTGGTCATGCAAGAGTACGGGGTCATCTGTAGCACCTGCTGATTATTAGCGGATCTCCCCAAGCTAGTCATATTAACATAAGAAAGCCGTCTGTTTAAACACCCAGCGGGATACACTTAACAGTGATTCTGCTATTGAACAAACGACGCACTACCCAGCCTTAACCCACAGGTTTTTAAATTTCCACGGATTCATGAACAGTTAATCTTATTGCTTACAGTTTATCTACAGTATTATACACAAGGCATTTGTGTCTTTGAATTAACATCCAGTATGTTTGTATGTGTTCAGATAGCACTAATAATGTTATGCCTACTACTGTTTTTGTATTTCCAGTTGGTTTGTAAGTGAATTCTTTGTAAAATAATACATTTTCAGACAACAATATACAGATGAGTGGTTATTGTTGGGGCATTGCACATACGATTATTACTGTGTAAAATACACAGTCAATACACTGTAAATGGAGATCCATTGTAAAGACTAGAAACAATCGAGCATAAAGAGAACATTCAACACCCATCGCTGATAACAGAGGGGAAAATAAATCTCCTTTGAACTTCAAATATCTTAAGAACAGTACGAAAGAAAAATAGCTTGTATAGACATCATATTCATAACTAAATACTCTAATCTGAGTGTACAAAATATGAGCCATGT
Source organism: Morone saxatilis (assembly GCF_004916995.1). Lineage (NCBI taxonomy): Eukaryota > Metazoa > Chordata > Actinopteri > Moronidae > Morone > Morone saxatilis. The sequence goes on from NW_023339674.1 coordinate 3,461,854, forward strand.
ACATTTGCAGCATCTTGTGCCATTCACTTGTCAGCTGTCTCAAGGTTTACACATGTCTAAAACACTGAAATAGGTCAAATAATAGTGTCATCTGTCCAAATCACAGAAAGACAAAGTGTCCTTTATATCAAGCACATTTATAGTACTTCAATTGTCTGGCTGAACTGAGTCAAGAAGAGTTGTTATTCTGTTCAAGTGCCTTAAAAAGATCTTTGGATAATTAAGTGTTTTGGCTCTTTCACCTGTTTCTGTGTCAAGGGTCAGGAGTCAAACAGTCAAGCCCCTTAAGTATTATTTAGTGACTTTATTGGCAGTGGATTGTGCTTAATTGTCAATGCATACTTAGGCTTATTTAGCTGCCAAGATCTTATACTATATCAATATGTTTTCTTCTTTTCTTTATTTGCAACTATGTGCAAATACTTACCTCACCCACAGGCTGGTAGTTCCTGAGGATTTAATTTAACTTGTGTTTTAAATATACTGCACATTAAAAAGTGAATCATAGTTTGGGTTCTTTTAACCCAGGCCTTATTCTCCTCAGTGTTCTTATTATGACAACACATATTCTTTAATATTTAATTAAATTTCACTGTAGAGCATCATTTTCCTTTATTTTGGCAGCTCTAGTACTGTTCTCAATAGTTTAACCAAAAATCAAGTAAATGTTGTTTTAACAAACTGCAGTGAGCAGAGCAATGTTGTTAACGGAACAACATATGGTAGTATGGCATGACTCAGTGTAGTATTGATAGAACTGTTAATGTTAAAATTTAGATTATACAGATTCTAATGAGTTAAACTGTTAATTTTCTATTTAAATACACATCATACAGGGAATTGCATTAACTGATGGATCAACCTTTGGTTCTTGAGTGCAATCCCCCCAAAAAATCAGTATTGAATTACTGTAGATCTTTACATTTTGAATACAAAACAGTAATATACCATAGGAAAATTAAGTATATGTAATATGTCTACATAGTTAAAATAGAATTTGTGCTACAAACCAACAAAGTTGATTTCATTACTACAATACACTTTAATTCCAACTGCCGCAGAGGAAGGTAACCAGCTGGGGAACAGGAGGGACAAAGTTCACAATTGTGATTTCTGCACATGGTACATTACAGTGCTGTGTTTATGAGACAATCTGTTACTGTGAGCAGTCATGACCTGGACCTGTCTATTTATAATGTGTGACGAATACAGCGCTAAATGTGCTGAAGCTGGACGATGGCATTCAGTGTTAAAATAACATGAAGAAAAACGTCTAAGAGATAACAGCTTATTTTTTCCAATTAGAATACAAACTTAAATCACGGATGGTTAAGAGTATGTGGAAGTCTTTAAAGTCAACATTCATAGGATGATTAATGATGTCCGCTATTCAGTAGCACACCACAGGCCTACCAATGCTGGGTCCTGCCATGGGAAAGCCTACCCAGAAGCTGGAAGATAAACTCTATTTCTAAAAACTGTTTATCCTCTTCTGAAAAATAAAAGAAAAAAATGCCAATCATTCGTATCATAAGTTTATATATGAGATGAATAATCAAATATCAGTTACACTGTAAGATTATTATTTTATAACTATTTTTATTAAAGCCAAACTTATGGACATTAATACTCCTCAACCATATTACTTTTTTTCTTCCTTTGCCTTTAAACAGGACATATTCCGTTAATGGAAGGTCTTATTAAAGCAGACAAGTTCATTTGTTTAAGTCATTTAGGGCACATAGGTCTCTAATGGCTAATGATTTATTACAGGAAAGAATTCAGCATTCAGGCATCCTTGGACTTACCTGTCCTGCCAACTACAGAGATGTCATGTTATATAGGAAATTAGTGTCAGAGGAAGTTACTGTTTTGGACTTGTGAATTAATCACAAAGCAGACAGTGAAGGAGGAGTAGAAGTCTCTGTCACATTGCTCTCCTGCACTCAAGGTGCGCCGAATTCTGGAGAATACATCAAAGAGTGAATAAAGAAAGGTGGGGGCCATGAGAGTTGGCAGCCTGGAGAGGTGTGCAGTGGGAATGGCAGGTCTGCTGGGTTGAAGGGTTATTAAGAAGGGTGCTATGACAGAGAGGGGAAGAGGGAAGGAGATAGAGAAAAGACGTTGTTCTACAGCACTCATCTCCAACTTTGGACTCATTACAGCTGCTCTGTACAAGTCCTTTGAAATTCCACTTTTCAAACAATACGCTGAAAGTTGCCACTGTCTCTTCAGAACGAATCTTTGATTACCATTACAAAAGGCGAAGATAGGAGAGTAGTGAGACACAAAGACAATGGGAGAGCTTACGTTGTGTCTTGGGTCGCCATACATCATTGTAGCAGATGGGCTGTGCAGCTTTTATTGGTGCCCTTGTTCAGAGCGCATGCTTTGCAATATTCATGTCTCGCTAAGTCAAAGTTAGATTGGTAATTTTACTTTGACAAAGTCAAAAAGTCATATAATCATTTGTTATGAGCTTGTGGGAGAGTCACCTCCTGGGTCAGCAGATTGTGCAAAGTAAAGTCCTTGGCATTGCTTTTTTCTTAATCTTTCAACACGAACAAGTCTTCATAGGCCTTATTTAATATTTTGGTTAAAAATCAGTTTGTTTCTATGAGCATAATTTAAGGTCAACACTTGGAAGGTGTTTGAATTAGCTCCAGCACTTCCATTGAGGCATGTAGGGAGATGATATCTTTTTAATTAATTTTGACTTTTTTAATTTTTCTAAAGAAAAATATCCCCTTAACTTTCTGTCCGCCTCACTCACTCTTTCCCCAGCTCCGACTTACATAAGAGTGCTCATGCAAAATTCAATTCATCATTTACTGGCAAAGTACAGAGTCACAGATGTGACACCGAAAATTTGAAAATCACTCGGCAGGAAGATTCTCACACGCAGGCACAGAGAAAACACAGTGCCAGAAATCTCTCCCTTCCTAAAGGTGATGTTCTATGAAAATTTGATTTGTGAAGCGGCAGGGCGTTTTAATGTGTAAATGACGCAACAACGCTTACAGGCTTCTTTCTTGCTCGTGTCTCAGTAGAACCTGACCAGGGATTTGTAAATTTGGTGAGCTATGAAAGTTTGATCAGAATTCAATGACTTGTTAAAGGAATTGGTTAATTCAGGGGAAAAGCAGAGCTGATTGGACTGGGTTTAGAGGGACAGCTCTGAGACCACATTATCCCCTGTCACTCAACAAATGCACACATATTCATGCATTCCGGTATACATAATATGGTTTAACACACAGTCACAGATTTCTCCTACAGTATTTTCTAGCCATGAGCAGCAGTTTATTCCAGGCGCTGGTTTGCCCCCTGCTGTGTGCTGGCTCGATCTGCTTTAAGAGCTCCTTCCGCTGCCTGAATACCACTGTATACCTCTGTGTAAAGTCATACAATTATCCAGAAGAGTGAAATGACAACTTATTTGGAAAGGTGTTCTTATGACCTTGACTCACATCCTTACAAACAGGGGAAAGGGTTTCTTATGTTGTCACAATAATCAAGTTATTCTATATTCTTCTAATTTAATTTTCTACGGACACTCGGTATAGGTTTTCTTTAAAGATATGGTGCCCTCCATCTTGGCTACATGAGTGAATTATGACTTTACTTTATGTCAGCGTGATCTCTCATTTATGGAATACAGCACTGTGAGAATGGAGGTGCAGGACTTCAGCAGTGAGCAGCTAAATGGTAAATCAACACTGCCACCCTTAGGCCAAATGAGAATAGCACACAAACAACACCAAACTCCAGTGCAGAATTGATGATTCTTAAATGCACTGCATATCCAAAGTGCAATTTTTCCCCCAAATTGTCCTTGCAGATGAAGTGGCAAAGCAGTTTTGCAGGTGTGTGAAAAACTGAGACAATGATCTCAGCATAGATTTCAACTTATTATGGGCAACTGTCCAACATTTCCATATATTTCAATGTTGTGGATCCAGTTTCTATTATAGGTATTAACACATTAAACATAAACCATTATCAGCTACAGTAGTTAAATTAGGTATAAAACTAAACCAATCAACCTGATTAAACCTGCTGGGTTCTACAGGAAACAAGCATTTTTTCTCAGTAATTACAAAATTAATATATGAATAAGGCTGGATACATCTTTATTACTGTATGTACTACATGTACTACCATGTATTGTTTCCAACTAGACTGTGGTATTTAAATTTATCAACAGTTTGGCCACTTTGCTGCCAAAGACGTGAAAAGGAAATAAAACTATAGAATGGAATAGAATGCAAAATAATATTTGAGAGACAGGTTTTCTGTGGGAAAGAAAGATTGACAAGGTTGATTTACCAGGGAAATCAGGGAAAATATTTAGAGAACCACACTCTATAATTTTGAGGGGCTGAATGCTTGAATGTCAGAGTGACTCCAAGTGTTAGAAGTGTTAGAATCAGGACAGAGTGTTAGGAGAGTCATGTGGTACCCTCTGTGGACTGACAGTTTTCATTATTCTCTCTCTCTCCTCCCCTCCATTACTCATTGTCTTTCAGCCTCCCTCCATCTCTCTGTTTCTCACACCAACACACACACACACACACACACATACACTCAAGAGTCCAGAGACATAAACAGATTTTTGCAGCTGACCTGAGGGCATCTTGAGATGCTGAGAGTAATGACACCCGATACCACATGATCAGCAAGGTGAATGTGTGTGTGTGTGTTTAAGTGTGTGTGTGTGCTGAGTGTGATTTTCTACTTAAGCTGTATTGTATTGTATTGGTCAGCTCTCACATTTGAAAATAATTATCTGGTGGGCTTGTATTTCTATACTGTATGGGTATATATAATCTTTTAATCCGGAAAATCCCATTGGGTGTAAGGTCTTCAAGGGAGACCTGAGTAGATGTTAACATGTGTCACTATGATTTTACAGTTTAACATGATATTAAGAAAAATAATAATCTACATTAGAGCACATTAAAAAAATAACAACAAACAAACAAAAAACAGCCTATAAAAAATGTCTATATATATGGGTGAGTATGGTGCTTTATTTTATTACATTAGTTATTGTATGATGTAATCTACAGGATGTAATCTGACAGGAGGAATATAAGAAGATTTAAAATAATTTAGTGTAAATCAGGGTCATACTGTCGTTACATAAGGAAAACCTATTAACTACTACATACTCCTAGCCATTGAACCTTTTGTGTTGAGAACCCACCAGTAGCTTCTCACATGTCCTCTCAACCTAGTTTGATAACACAAGGGACAATGCTCTTCTGTATGTGCTAAAGTAAACTAGGTGTTTTTAAATGTCAGTGGCAGCCCTCGTGAAACCTGACAGATGTTTAAGTAGATTCAGGAGTTTAACCCACAGCAATTAAAGGAGGAACACAGTGGATTCCCAGTCTGTAGAATCGTGTCTATACTTTGTATCAGCAGTTTTAAATGTGTCAAAAGCATTGATTCAAAATGCTAAAATAACAATTTCAGGCTCTTGTATTCATCTAATGTCAGCATCTTGTATTAATCTAATTTCAGACTCTGTGGTGTCATGTTGCTCTGAGTTTTTGTTCTGTTTCCCTTGAAACCAACAGAACAAAAGCATTGTCCTATAGAATTAGATGGTTTTCTCTTGAAAGCAAACTATTAAAAAGAGAACGAATACACATCAAAGTTGCAGTAGGTACATATTATAATAAATAAAGTGTTAGGAATGTAGTTAAAATTTCAGTCAGTAGTAGATAAAACAGATAAACAGATAAAATATGGCTCTTCTAGTCCTCCTAGTGCCCCTGCGGTATTTGCAAGCATCCACTGCACCAGGTCATCAAATGCACACTGTAAATCCCAACAACATATCCTAATAAAAGAAGTAAGCTAACATAACTTAATTCTTCAAACATTTTTGAGTCACTCATTCCCATGAAATAAACCCAACTCGAACTTGTTTGAGTGCGCTTAAATTTGTGCAGTATTTTAAGTATTGGTGATATAATTCCAGTTTTTTGCATTGACAAATTTTCTTTAAGTTGACTTTATATCATTGCAAAAATGTAAGCCCTAAAATTAATGTAATTTTAGGGAGTATATTCAATTTGTATAAAGAAGATGCATTAAAGTTAGTCTTACTTATTCAGATAAATTCTGTTAACACATTTTTATTAGGTTTGGACAAATGCTGCATATGAGTGTAATACAGGTTAAACAGTTTGAGTTAAACTAACTCATCAGCTTTTACAGTGCACATGCTCCTGGAATTAAACTCAATCAACTTTCTTCAGTTCACCAACCTAAAGCATTGGTCAGAATATAGAAAAAAGTTATTTTTACAAAAGTTACCTTCTACAGATTTAACACTGGAATAAAACATAACTTTCTCCAGTCTTTTTTTTCGCTTTGACCCCCATTTAGTCTTTAGCTCATGACTCCACAAGGCCTGACTCCACTGTGTCGTCCTCTTCTACAGTCCTGGTCAATCCTCAGGAGAGTTCCAGGCTAACAGTGGATGTATCAGTCCATGCCTTTGACTGCCCTCCACGCTACAAAGCTCCTTCATAGTGTGTGCTGGCAAATCAATAGCTGTATATTCCCTATAGCATACAACTTTGACAGGTGTCCTTCTACACTTGCTGTCATACAGGACCTCTCACTGCTTCTTGAATCCTGTGCTGTGCCAGTCTGGTTTAGCATTCTCCTCAGTGCATTGTGGACTGGATAATCTGCCAATAGCACCACTCTTGTAGGTCAAACCTGTGTGAAAATGTATTTGCAATGGTCAGCTTAAAGCTTTACTTGGGACTACAAATTCTAACCTTGGTTGATACTGTATCTCCTTTTTTATTTCTGCAACATCTATCCACATTTTAGAAAATGTGGATAAAGCCCAGAGTCACAAAACGGTCAAAATAAATATTGGTTTTCCACGATGAATCACAGTTTTTTTAACCCAGGTCTATCCAAATTTAGCTTTCGTTTTAGGATGGTCCCATTAGTTTTTGGCATGTCAGACAACGTCATGCCACCTGACACTGTGTAAACCCACCTTCCTCCCATTCAGGGATCAGCCGTCTAACTTGGGTCAGCTCCAGATCTTCCAGCTCACAAGGCCCAGTGTCTCACACCTCTCCCTGCCGCGATATGTCATCTCTTGGCTCTGACAGGCTGGTAGTCAGACTGCTTTTACCTGAGGGAGGCTTTGCTTTCTGGCAGCTCCTGTGTCACTAACTATAGTCAATCCCTTTAGTTACAACTTCAGCACTGCAGTCAGTAAAATATTTACCATAAATGAGGAATGCATAAAGGAAAGGTATGCTAAGCAAGAAGTGCAGGGATTTAGACCCTTGTTACAGTAAGGATGGCTGCCAAAGTGAGTGCTGTATCTCATTCAGCACATTGAGGCCCCTTACCAGTGTTTTGGCATCAAGGAGCCTTGTGCACTGAGAGAAGACATTGTTAGCTCCCAGCAGGACTGTTTATTCATCATAATGAGAAAATGCAGGTGACACTGTCAAGCACAAAGCTGAAATGCATGGTGTGGAGGTTGCGTGTGAGTGTGTTTAGAGCGATGGTTTTTATTGAAGCCACTCTGATAATGGACTGCAGAATAAAGATGAGTTTACTCACATTCAAAAGCCCTTTCGAGAGGGTGGGCTCGTTTTCTCTCTCGGGTCGTGTGGTTATAAAGCAACATGTTTCAACCTTCAATCAGCATCTCCAGCCCTCAGACATATACACAGTGTTTTTCTGATGAAAAGATGAAGATTGAAAGGTCTTTTTTCTGGGTAGAATTCGCTGAAGCACTTGTAGCTTAATCACAAGCTTGGTGGAAATCTGCCACTTTTCAAATACTTGGGCCTCTTCCTGTGGCCTGCTTGACTTTCTTTTCCAGATGTTATACAATGCATGAAAGGAATAAAGGCCATTTGGGAATATATTGCGACACTGGGCCCAATCATGGCAGATTGATTTGCCTTGAAGAGAGACAACAGAGGAGATCAATGGTCATTTTAGGGATAATAATAGATTCAGTGTTGGCTTCCCTTTTAAAGTATGCAGCCAGTGTCACCCTCATTAGCAGCCATGACATCAAAATCTGTTTAATCTTGCATAAAACCTTTCACATCTTAGACCCCATGCAGGGAGGCATTTATTACAAGTCCTAGAAGGTCGCAATGCACACGCCCATTAATTACATTCCATATCAAAGATAATAATAAACACACCGGTGGGCTGGACCGATTGCACCTTATGCTCTGTTCAAGGACGGACCAACGTGAAGTCAACTTTAGATGGATGGAGATCCGCAGGCAAGCCAAGAGCGCCGGGGCTTGGCTTGTTTGTTTGCTTTTTTGAAGCTTTACCGTGTGTGCTGTTCGCCCCTTTACCATGACAATAAAACAGATGAAAGGAAGGAAAGAAAAGGAGAATGGGGCAGAGGAACAGTAGAAAATGAGTCGTTTGCTATCCACCTCTTTTGCACGTCAAGAGGAGTTGGAGCGAGCACACAGCTAATGGCAGATTTTGCCTTTAATTACAGCGACTGTTTGAAAATATGAGGCTTGTCTCACTGGCTGTTTTGTCAGATGCCATCACACTCCGTCCTTGGTGATGATACAGAGGAGCCTAGCTCTGAAAATAACAGCCATGGTTTGCTGATCTGCCAGTTGGCTAATTGTAAGTAGGCCGCCAAAGACACAGCATGAGGCCTGTCGCATCATTGTCTTTTTTATCATTGTGTGGGTTGTAAGTAGAAGCTGTGAGCAGTGTGTATGTGGTGACACTAGCATGTTGCAAATTGTCTTTTCAGCTTCCATATTAGACGGTGTGTGCGTGTACATCCAAGATCGTGCATGTGTGTTTGTGTATGCTCAAAAAAGCCTCCAAGCTTGTGTGGATGTGCTGTGGATGCAGAATGAGAACAGTGTGCGTACGTCTGGACAAGTGTCATCTCTTTTTTGTCGACAAACACCTGTTTATTCTCTGTTAATTAATTGTTTAACATAGTTTCAATTTGTCAAGCAGTTTGCTCTTGGTGAAATTAGCTTGCTAGCTTGCTGACGCTAGCTTGCACACCCCCTAATCAGTGTCCAGATGAATTATAAGTGTTGATGTGACCAGATGTTGCTCCACCATACATCCAGCAGAATATAAATAATCAATGACATATGCTTATTTAGCATCATGTAATCACATAGAGGAGTGGAAAAGAAAGAAGGAAGCCAGGTTATTGTTACATGAGACTTAAAATTAAAGAAAATTCTAATCTGCAGTGGTTTTGAATTAGTATCAGTATTTCTAACAATTAACAATTAATTTAGAACATGTAGATACAGCTGCAATGGGCTGCTGGCTTTTTTTAATAGTATGTCTACACTTTAACATTCCTTTGCAATAGTGTTAAAATATATTTCTGCCTTAATAGTTTGTTGTCATAACAGTGAATACTGTGTTGTCCCAGAGAGGGGCACTGCAGCAATGCATACAGTTCTGTGACTGTTATACCAGCACTGCATCAATATACAACACATAGCAACAAAACAAATGGAGCTTTCTCCAGTGTGAGGGATCCAGACTGGAACATCAACAACACTTGAATTGTGAAAACAATCTACCATGAACACTGTATAAGTTTCAATATTAAACTATGCACATTGAATTCAAATGACCGCCTGCTAGGTCTAGTAAGTTTTGGTCTGAGAAAGGTAGGACAACTGGCAAACAGTTCTCCAAGTGTGATTATTCTGAGTAAATACAGAGATTAAAGAGCATTTAAACATTCTGTTGGTGTCTTGTGTAAGTGGAATGCTAAAAGACAATATTATGGCAAAGCACTTAACAATTCTGCATGGCAGAGTTTTTCTCCCCTACATTCTCTGTCCATTCTCTCTCTCTCTCATTATCAGGTATCACTGACAAGTGTGATGGCTGTGTTGACAATGAAGACTAACCTCTCCGAGTCCATTTCTGAGTCCATTAGCAACTGCATCCCTCCATCAGTCAGAGTTGGTTAGTCTTTTGTCTCAGCTGCAGCTGTTAAGGTGTCATCCTTTAATGGCATAGTCCTCACCTCAGCTGTGAACAGTATTGAATACCATTTACATTTAGAGTTGTTTATTTTTATATTCCAACTTATTCGTGAGTCACCCTAAAGGAAAGTGCTTTTGATAATGACAGATGTGTCTTTGTAGTCATACAGAATTATAGTAAAAGACAAAGACTGGAAGGCATATCGTGCAGCTTTAAAATACAAATGTTCTTCTTAAGTCACAACAATGTTGGACTCTAGCGATGCAAAAAAAAACAAGGGATATTATAATGGGTTTCAACCATATGTACTGTATATACTGTTTTTATTTATTTATTTTTGTTGTTATCTTAAGTTTTTCTTTCCAGATGGTTAGTGTCTCAAAGATTGTACCACATCAGTAATGAGTGCTGAACATGCTATTAAAGACAGCTTTGTTGCCCAGGGGAATCCTACCCACTGTAGTTTGCATAGTGCTTCAAAACTAATCGCTTTGTCAAGAAAGCGACAAACACTCTGTGTAAGCGAGAGCGAGATTAAAACAGGACATTTTCTGATGTTATTTTGTCTTTAAAAGTGTAACACAATCCCATGTCATGTGTGTTTCCTAAAGGATGTGTTAGCTTGGTCACAAAAGATCAAACATTCCTCTTGTTCTTCAATTTGAAATGAATATGCCAAGGTTCAAACTGTGTTCATCTGCTTGTAAAAAAAACCCAAGATGAATCCGCTTTTACCATTATGCATTCCCTTTAGAATTGCCATAGGCCTTTCAGTTTGTAATAGGTTTACAGGGCTTAAAGGACACTTTAAAGGGTGTCAGCAGCTTTACAGTGTAAGTAACATATATAATGACATTTTCATGATGAAGGTTAGCAAGCTGTGTAATTAGTCATTGTGAGTAACTATGTTGATTGTTTCCTCCTTCTGCATTGTATGGACATACAGAACCGTTAAATAGTCATAATATGTGTGCCTTAAATGTAATCACGCTCACACAAGACCAGATAAATAGTGTCTTAGAGACACAAAAAATATTACTATAGTTTTAAATCAACATATTGATCATGTTGGACTGTATATATTGCAGAAATATCCATGACATTGTATACACAGGCTAAATATCATATAATAATAATTTCTTCTTCAGTTTTTGCCTGAGAACAAAATGTGCTGCCACACTATTTGCCCACTCACAGCAGCATCCAATATCATTAAGCAGTTCAAAATGGCAGGAGATATGCATGTGTGTATGTGCATCCAGATTTTGTTTGCAGTTTGCAAGAGTGTTTGTGTACTTCCAACAGATCTGAGTTCTTGTTACAAAACTGGAGCTGTGTCCACACTAACATCAATATATATATGTATATATATATATATAGCATATCATAGTATTGTGTTGTTGTAGCTGTCTGAGGGAATCTTTAAAAACTAGGCACAAAAGGTTATAAGGTTGGAGTTTGTTTGAATCTCATACAACTGTCTCCGCATTTTCAAACATACTTTCCACTGTCTTTGAAACGTTTGATGCTATCCACTGCTTTGACCCCGATTCCACCTTTTCGATAATCTGTCTAATATGTTAAATATGAATGTAACGAAAGGCTGAACCAAAAGTGTTGCAGCTGCACTGTTAGATGCCACTAAATCCCACACTTGACCTGGTATACCACACTGGTTTTTACTTTCAAAACTTAATCTGAGTTTGGTGTATATAGCTACATAATATACACACACACATACATACATACACACACATATATACGTACATTTATATACATTTTTTCTCAGTGTTGGCCTTTGCAGAACTTCGTTAGTATTCATAAAGTAGCAATTTTGTACTAATGGAGACTTTTTTTGTCATTAGTGATCAATCAGTATAAATCATGGGTTTTAAAGGTAGCTTGTGTTACTCATAAATAAATAATCCTATCATACTTGTATTATACTTGTATAATCACCTCTGTGTCAGTGAAAAGGTTTAGTGTTTGTTTGATTGTATTGACACACAAACATAAAATGTATTTTTCCCAACAGACAGAGGAAAAGTAACAAAATGATCTTTACAGCAACCATTTTTCTACTGTAAGTTTCAGTATCAACAACCTGAAAACACTAGTGTGGATGGAAACCTGTTCGACATGTAAACTGCATTTTTATCCTCTATTAATGTGGACATGGCATAAGTGCAAAGTCTTTTTTGAAAACCATAAATCTCTGCAGCTGGCTTAGTAATTCCCGATTATATTGATCAGCTACCTTATGAATCCCCTGAACATACATCATGATCTTTTTTGTTAGGAGACGATAAAAAAATCTTATTTATTGTACTTTTAAGGTTATCTAAGATGATGGCACAAAAGCAATAATAAACAAGAGGGACTTTATGAGGGACTCTCAATTCCCCTTTTTTCCACATATATGATGCACCTGCTCAGCTGGATAGTTTCTGGGAAAATCTGAGGAGGAAGAAAAAACTGGCATGAGATGATACACCTCCATTGACCAGCAGAGGATCAGTATATTATTGATGTTTCTTGTGTCAAACACAGTGTGTGAACTGCACAACAAGCATCTCTTCAGGGCAGAAATGAAAGCCAAGATCATTATAACCTGATTTTGTGCTTTTTTACCACTGATCACTATACAAAGCAACGCATAATACCTGTGATAAAATACCAAACTCAGATTAAGTTTTGAAAGTAAAAACCAGTGTGGTATACCAGGTCAAGTGTGGGATTTAACAGTGCAGCTGCAACACTCTTGCTTCAGCCTTCTGTTACATTTATATTTAACATATTATCAAAAGGTGGAATCGGGTCAAAGCATTGATAGCATCAACGTTTTCAAAGACAGTGGAAAGTATGTTTGAAAATGCGGAGACATTGTATGAGATTCAAACAAACTCCAGACTTATAAACCTTTTTGCCTAGTTTTAAGATTCCCTCAGACAGCTACATAAGCTAGACTAGCTAGTAGGTATTTTGCTAACACAACACAGCTGGACATTATCCATATAGCTATTTGCTTGTTTGAAAGCATCTGCAAATGGATATAAATTGTTGAGTAGAAATTATTTTCTAATTTCTAATAAAATTTGCACTTGTTTGTAAGGAATACTACGTTACAGCTAGAAATGGAGCTTATGCATGTAGCCACAACAACTATGCCGTGAATTATGCTTGAACAAACCTCCCTCTTCTTCTGTTCTTTCCCCCATGTTTTCGAACACAGCAACATCACTAATAACAGGTCCAACAGGGCAAAAACCGGTAATACCCAGATGATCAAAAAGGTTTTCACAGATTAGTCAAATTTATTTGAAAAAACTAAACAAAGGTGAAAGGTAAAATTACCACCCATCATCCACCACAGTGTACACTGATTTTCAGATTCAGCTTTACTTGTTATAGCACGATTGATGTTTTCCTAATGAGGGTTTTATTTGCTGCATACCTGCAAATAAAATGGTAATTAATCTTTCAAAACTGTCCCCTTGTTTACAGCTTGTATGATTGTATGAATGCTTGTCTTTGTTACCCAGTTGTACTTATTTATATAATAACGCTAACGATTTTGGTGAGTGTTATAACCAATAGAAACAATGGCAAGTGCAACAACTACAATTACCAAAGTTGTAATCAACCAAAGTTTTCATTAAACCATAATCCACAGTGTTGCTCAGGAAGAACTAAAATGTGGTAAAGCATTGAACCAGACATTCCCATGGCATACTGTAGCCTTGGTGTCATTTGAGTATAAAGTTGGGAGTCTGGCTGTAAAGCTTGATTACCAGCAATTACACCCACATTTCTACACACACACATACGCAATGATCTAATGAGGTTACATGGGACCAGCTTGCATGAATTAGTTGTTATACTGAGAGGTTGAGGAGCACTTGGGTCAGATGTTAATTACAAATTGTCTCAGTTCATAGAGAATAAAGATTGTAATTAATCCTGGACGGACAAATTCATAGCAATTTACCTCACTAATGTACCTGTGTGGCCCACAAACAGTGTCTCACACATTTCTCAAGAGCATAATTAAAAAAGTTATTCACCCCGTATTAATGTTAAAGCCAAAAGGTGAAAAAACACTTAAACATGACATCATCTATGACTGCATGCAGGTTATGCATGACCTTACATGGGTATTATGTTAATTTGTGACATTAAAAGCATAAATGCACCATAAAAAAGGTTCTAACTGAAAGAAGAACTCCAAGAAATAAACATCACTTTAATTTATCCTGATTTATAACCGAGAAAACCGAAATTGTATCAAATAATGGCCGTTTTTGAAGCTTGTGTTTGTATGCAGGTGTTTGCTCAATGTCAGTCAAAACATGCACAATATAACACTGAAAGAAATCAAATCAAAACGGCTTTGATAACTGTTTGAACAGATTTTAGAAAGAGAGCAGCATCTATGGATGAAGACTTTCATCTTGGTGCTATATTTACACAGCTTTTTGGCACAGAGCATTGTATCATCCTCACAATATCTTTTGTTTTTGCCTGTTCTTTCCTTGCTAGGCACTTTAACAGCCTTAACTCTAGAAACCAAAAAGCCAAAACTCTCTAATGCATTGCTGTTCACTTCTGGATCTGCACCACTGACTATGAATGGAACATTAAAATTTTGGGGGTCACAAAGTTTGTCTGAGCTCTTAGACCCCAGTGACCTTTTTCTTTTCAGTTCAGCAAAAGAGAAATCATTCCCTCCCATATCCTCCCCAGGAAATTCCCCGGAGACCAACACAGTTTTCACAATGTGGGTCTCCCATTCAAGGTCAATGACGGTGCTTCAGTAGGTGTTTCTTTTTCATTTGTAGCTATGACACAGACGCATAGATGCCCACAAATCTGGATATGATTATATGTAATATACTATATCATATCAAATCACCTTTGAAGAAACATGAATATTGTTTTCCTCTAAAAATAATGTTAGAGAAAAGAAAGCTATGCCTTATAGTTGTATGGTTTAGCTGGGAGAGTGCTAATTTTTGGTGACCTTCAAAGTTGGTGCTTCAAAGTGTAAGAGCATAATGACTGTAATTATTACAAGGCAAGACATCATTGCAGAATGACTAATGTGACCATTAGAGCTAACAATGCGTACAGCGCTCTTCAAGGCAAGCCTACACAGATGTCAACAAAGTCTCACAATGCAAGCAACACAGCTAATTAATATATAGCAGAGCCAATGAGTACACAAGAACCAGCTTCATCCAGGCCAGCGTTAATTGAAAGGGTTCTCATTTTCTGTGCCGGCCCTCTCAAGGTGACGGAGCATGTTGTGGTTAGATTAAATATTTATTGAGGGGTGTCATTACATTGCCATTATCATTTAGATCAGTTCATTAAACAACAAGATAAACCAATGATGAGACAATTACTGTTGTTAAATAAAACAGGATGAAAAGAGATAAAAAAAATAAGACTGCTGCATCCACATGCACACACTCACCGTGCAGATGTGTGTTATGCACACAAACATGAACACAAACATGTTCTGCTCACACTGCTCAATGAGGTCACTGAGCTGGGTCCCAAGGTGATCGTCGAACAGTAGTTCTTGGCTATGCTTGGACAACAATGACTCGGAAAGCATTAACCCCTGCTGGGAAGTCCAGGCAACACAACAACTGCACACTTGAAGAATTCTGTAAAAAAATTTAAGATTTAACACAGAAAATGCTTGCATAACAGGCAGTCTTACACATTTTGGGAGATATTCAACAGCTTTATGGTACCTTCTTGATGACACACTGGGTCTCTTTGCTATATGAGTCACATATGGTAAATTTATTATTTTAAAACCTTTAAAATTGCTATGGATTTCTCTGTGTGATTACTTGATAACACAGTGATAATGGTGTTCATAGAATTTCAATTTTCCAGACAGATTTGTATTTTGAATCAGTTTTATGGCAATGACTCATTTCAGTCATGGGAAATGTTAAAGTCGTGGGTGCTTTAGCCTCTTTATGCATGCATATATATATTCCATTCCTTCTCACATTGCTACATATGTGGTTTGAAAAATTGTATTTAAAACATCAGCGGTAACCATCTGGCTTTGGTGTCAATCTGTATCATTCAGGCCACAGGCTACACAAACGGTAACCTCAATAGAACAGAACATATCTAAAAAAGTGTAGGAGTTGATTTTTTTTTCTCATGGAAAAAAAAAGATACCTGGGACTTCCAACACTACTGCTCTTGCATTTTTTACCTATATAGTACATTTCGTACCTACTGTAAAACCCAGATGGCCTGGCCTGTTCTTTGGGGTTATTCAAAGGCATACTGGGAAATATAGGAAAAGACTTGTGTTTGCCATAGGTAAGCTGGTTCAAAATAAAAGTGGGCACACCAGAGAAGTAAAGACTTGAAAGAATAAGGCTGGTGTTATTTTATCTTTTTAGCATTATCAAGATTTCCCCTGAAGACACTGAAACTTGATTTAGTTTTTGCCTCCATGCTATAAAATTCCGTTGCATTACATCCATCTCCAAAATTCAAAGTACGAAGATGTTAAGAAAGTAAATAGCAAAATAATATCAAAATAATTGTTGTTAATAATAAAACCAGTCTTATCTTTTCGGCAAAAAACTGCTTAACGCAGATGGCATATTTTTGAATTGTAGCACTGTAAAAGTATCTGCGTGTGATATTTCTTTTAAAGCAACACATACAGTAGAAACAGTTTTCTCCTTGAACCCCTCTGGCTTACTGGTAGATGTCATGTTCCCTCTGAGGTTGGGCGTTTGATCTCTTGCAGTTATAAATGAAAAGGTGGCATTCACTGGAAGATTATTCAGTGAAAGCTTTCTTCAGTCGGGGCATGAGCAGTGGGTGAATGCACAAAAAAATGCAATGATCTACGGATGTGGCCCTTAGAAATAGAGACTGAAAGATGTCCTCTGCTGTGTGTGACAAGTGTTTAATGTGAATGATTGCTTAGCCATGTCCAATGGATCTCCAGCAAGGGCCCTATTTTTAGAAAAGTACTTCTAAATGTCTACCAGCTTGATGTACATCTCCTACAGAGTGTGGGGGAACAGAGCACTTTATCTTGATAAGTGCGGCCATTTGAGGGAAGTTGCAAAATGTAGCACATACATACATTCACTTGGCACAGGAAAAATATATGAGACCCTACAGATGTCTCGCGAAATAGAATGATGTCTGAGAAGTAAACAGGATTCTTTACAACAAAAGCAAGCAAAATATACTGTAGGGGGTATGATGTAATGTCAAATATTGTACTCATCTTTTAGGTCTGGCTTTTATTTTTTATTTAGTTTGTGTACGTTCAATTCTATTTTTAATTTAATGGCTTAATCTTTGACCTACTGTGGCCTCTTTTACATTCCTTTTTCTGTTTTTTTTTTTTTTTAATTCAGATTTTACTGCCAACAACAACAACATTTGTCCATTTGTGGACTTCAGATGGACACCTTGATATGGTATTTATGGATCTCAGGAAAACTAGTAAGTGCATTAATGGAATCTAATGAGTAAAAACAAACAAACCAAATGTCAAATAGCATTTCATTAAACCATTTGAATGTTAATGTAGCTGCACTCTCCAATGTGAGTTCAGGACCCTGGGAGTGTTGACATTGTGGAATGTCAGGATATTTTTGGAAAGTAAGGACATTTTGGCTGGTCTTCACTTTCCATTTTAAGTTGTAGACCTTGAAAGTAAGGACAGTGTGGAATTGGAGGACTGTTTTGGAATGTGGGCATATTTTAGCATGTTGTCACTTTCCAAATTGTCTTTCAAGACCTTGAAAGGGAGGACATTATTGGAAATAGAGGAGATTTTCGACAATCCCCACATTTCCCTTTGACGCTGAGGAAAATAAGGACATTTTATGCAGTCCTCACTTTCCAGAATGAGTTTTAGAAGATGTAGAAGAAGAAAAGAAGAAGATTTTTAAAAAGTGAAAACATTATGAAAAATTAGGACAAATCATGACATTTTATCCCATCCTTGCTTTACAATTTAAAGAATATTGTTGGAAAGTAAGAATATTTTGGTTGGTCCTCTTTTCCATTGGGATTTTGGACTGTGAGAGTGAGGAGAGTGATTATGAGTGATTATGGATTAGGGATAAATATTTGAAAATAAAGGGAAACATTTTCTCCAGTCTTCATTTTCAAATTCTACTTTTAGAAGTTGAAGTCAAGCTGATTTTTTGAAAATTTTAATATTTTGGCCGTTCCTTACTTTTTTCAGAAGGCTGTTTGGAGGTTAAGATTTGGTTTTAGGGTTAAGGTCAGAAATAGATTTGGGTAAAGGTTAGAGATTGACATACTATAATAGTTAAAGTTCCAGTTATGGGTCATGGAATACATTGTCAGTAAGTGGGAGAGGAAATTAATGTGCTACCACCTTCAGAAGTAACTACATTTTCTTAAAACAACACATTCAAGGACAGTTGAACCATGCCCAATGTTGAATTATTATCATTATAGTGTATGTGAAATTTGCAGCAAAATAACTTTGCATAATTACTGCAATCCAGGGCCAGTTTCTGAGCAACTACAGAGAAATACCACGAGACATACATATATTTATTTATCTTGCATGTGAAACTTTTTTGAAAATACACAGGCAATTCCATTTGGGCTTTTAATTTAAAAGCATGGATAAGACAGTGCTGTAAAAATATTCATAAATTAAAGAAACCTTGATTACTTTTAGTCATGGAGATACTAATGAGAAAAATGAAAAGCACGCACATGAGAAAAGGGACAAGAATCATTTGCCCGTTGAACAAAAAAAGAAACATGTAATTAGGATGTGCTGCAGTTATTTGAGGAACCACACGTGTTGAGCTCGCCGGGGATTAGAGTGGGACTGCTGTCACTGACTTTAATCTTTTTTTGGACAGAGTAGGGCATTTATGACAATATTCAAGGTGATATTTTAGTTAAGTGTTATCTGTCCAGTATTCCATAACACCATCATTTTAATGACACATCACATTGAGTGCCTACAATGAGAGAGCAAAAAATAGGAAAAAAATGAATACTGTACACTTGAATATCAATTTTTTGTTGTGTGAAGGTCAAAACGTGTCCCTTAAAAAAAAAAAAACACAAAAAAAACATAACAGCTTCCCAAAAAGCTTTCTGAGGTTGCTGTAAAGTGGAGAAGGTGATCTTGACACATTTTACACATTCCTCAAAAACTGCTAGTGCCAAGGGAGACTAGATATCATTTGTTCGGAGTGAGAAGTGCTCAGGAGTGGTTCTCTGCAAAAGATGGGGGCAGGGAGTATTTCATGCTCTGGTCAGTCTCCTTCTGATTTAGATATGTGGTCATTGGAGGCTTCTCTGACCCAAATGGGTTTCCAGAGGCATTCTTGGTGTGAAGATGTAAGCCTGACCAGGTAAAGAGGATCTGTAATTGGAGTAACTTTAACAAGGCTGTTACTTTGCCATAAATCATGACAAGTGAAAGTCCTGTGCCCTCTATTCACTGCCCTGAAATAGTGCAGGAGGAAAAATTAACTGTGCTCTGCTAGAACTTTCCTCTTCAATCCAGTGGGGGTTTATTGGATTTTATCCTGCTGGGCTTATAGTGTAGTGTGTGCTTTGTAGTAACACAGTGAAGCTCTTTAGTAAAATCCTCTCTTTCATATATAAAAGAAGAAAAGCACAATTATGCGGGCACAGCATAACAAGATTTAAAGAAACTAGGCAAACATTATTTTTGTATTTTACACATACTTACATACATACTCGCATTCAGTTGGCTTGTTAAACACCCTAAGTGCCTGACTGACTTTTAATGTAGACTTAAAACTTAAAAAACTTAAAACTTACTATACAACAATTATTTCTGTTGTCTCTCTGTATTGATCGGTTATTAAAACCCATCCAATCAGAGCAGCTTCTTATTTGGCAGTGCCTACACTCAGTTGCTTTTTTCTCTTTGAAATAAGAACTGGCATTGACAGTATATGTCCATTATGTTTACATACACCCTTGTGTTCCCCATGTTCAGACTTATTCTGGGTTTGATCAGATTTTTATTAAAAGCCTACTTATTCAGGTCATTCGGTTATTAGTTTCATCCTAAATATGCACTTCATATATTGCCCCAGCTTGTATATTCAGGTTTCTTACATCTAGGTTAAGCTGGGTCGCTTAAACCAGGATGTCATGTTTTCATAAGCACATGCATAACAGGTATACTCCAAAAGTCCACTCATGACAGGGGTTATGCACACTAAGAGACGTGTGGTGTCTGTTCTGCCTGTAAGGACAATGATGCATTATTTATATGTGATCAGCAGCAGTGATTGCAGGGCGTCAGGCCACAGAAGGTGTCAGAAAGGGTCTGCAGATACTAGAATAATGTGACAACATGCAGGGACTGTATATACACAACAGTAAGGTGAGGTGAGATGTGATGGAAACATGACCTCAACAACCTTTTGGTGCTATAAAAACTCACCTAATCTGAGGAGAAGTTAGAAGAGCACAGCTTGTCTGTACATGCATCTCACCGATCCATCACCTCGAAATTCTATATCAATAAACTTTTGTGGTTTGAGGCTTACACAATAATCTAATAGTGAGAATTATACTGTGACAACACACACTGTAGATAAAAAGAAAAAGAAAAATACATTAGATTTCAGTTTACTTTAATAAATATGCTTTTAACTAAACTACTCTTATTTGCATCATTGAGAGCATCATCCTCATGCTGGGTCGTAAAGCATCTGCAAATAAAATTTTGAATGCAGGATAATTAGAGACCTTTAAGGATGGAGTCAGTTGGCAGCCTGAGACACTTCTGCCCCAAGAGCCTCATTTATTGAATCATATTCAAACCAATTTAGGTTTAGATATAAATACAATGTTGCATATGTAGAAATCGGTGGAAACGTAATTATTTGTGAACTTTGAAGCATAAATTCTAGTTCCTGGCTTGATGTGTTTACTTCTGTGTTGCCAGAGCTCAGGTTTATTTATGCTCTCAATACCATATGCATTAATTACTACAAGCACTGACTGAGATACTGTAAATATATCCATACAGTGTGGTTTATATGACTCATTATCTGCATTAACTCTTATGTACACTATATATTGCTATACTTTACACTGAGCTGAGAAACACACTGGCTTCCTCCAACAAGGAAATGACACAGCTCTGTGAGAACTAATGCAGAGTGACTACCCCATTCACACTCTATTAGTCTGATTATGCAATTTAATGGGGGTGATGATGAAATTAGTTCTATGAAGATATAATAATTGTAATCACAGAGGCTTATTAATTAATTGGTTCAACAAGTAAAGGATGCTCGAAAACTGTTATGTCATGATGTGTCATTAGCGTTTCTGTTTTCATGAGAGGAACAGGTGTTCAATCTTTATGCATAAGCTGAAATAATCTTTTTTTGTAAAATATAGATGGACACACGTAGGTAAAGTATGTGTATGCCAGTTAGTTTATGCACATTTTAGAAAAAACACACGCATATTTGTACACATTTAGAGAGTGTCAAAGACAAAGGAATCATGTTCCATAAGTCTGATAGAGAAATGTACAGTGGCAAAGCAATGTTTTCTTTTAGTGATATCCTTAATAATGATTTTCAGTGGAAACCTTTTGGTTAATTTTACTGTAGCTACAGCACCCTCAGCAACTCACACTTCCCACTGCTGCTTTGGCTGAGAGCCACATATCGGCATGGACCAGCTGTGTCTTACATACATTAATCAACAGTGGTCAGTGAAAACTTTCTCAATACTCACAATGACTTTTCACACAACATAGCCGACACACTGAATGTTAATCAGTCTATTTTTTGTTTTTAATTGAAAATTAATTTTTGGATGTGGGGGGACAGGCCATTAACCTCAGCTGGCGTTGCTATGGAGAGGCCAGTCAAAGGCACGAATTAGAGCTGTAGCAAATTCATAACGCTTAATTGCTGCACTGCGGTATTGTGCTGAATTAATTTAAAGCATATGTTGTTTTTTTTTATCTTGTATGTTGATAGAATACTTACATGCCATATGTACATTGAGAGAGTCAAGCAATCTGTGAAGCAATCCTTTTGTGTCAGGACCACACCTGAATACACAGTTTATATCCAGCTGCTACCCATGTGGTGGTTATACATAGAAAATAATGGCTATTTTGATGCGCCCCGTTCGGTGGGTGTGTTAGCTTTTAGCCAGGTGCTTGGACAATGGATGCATGAGAAAATCAATAACAAGTTTGGGATTCTACTGAACATGGAATCCAAGGATTTAACCACTCTTTGTGAACAGGTAGATGCACTCTGCGCGTTGTACTGTTCTGATTAGATCAACACTCTGCAGATGAAATTACCCAATTCAGGTGCTTCATACAGAGCGAGCAGGATAAGTCTCCTCAAAAACTGGTGCAAATACTCTTGAAACATGGTCTGCAATCTTTCCCCAATGTGTTTGTAGCCCTACAAATTTGGATTTAGTTGTGACTAAGTTACTAACAGGAAAAAGTCTTTCAAGGGTAAGATGCAGTATTCTACTCGTCTATTTGTTATCTGTTGCTGCATTGCATACAGGCCTCCTTCTAATAGTGCTATGTTGTGTTGTGTGGGTGTCTGCCCATATGGAATAAGCAGCATTGGTGACTTTTTGGCCAATATATGAAATTCTAGAATAATGAATAATTGGTTTTGGATTATATAGTTTGAGATTGGTCTGTGCTTTTGAATAATTGGTTAAAACTCATTACATTTACAAAATGGGAGATTTTTGGTTGTCCTATTATGGCTTTTGATTCAATTTTCTTTAAAACTAGAACATGAAAACAGAGGAGAGTAGAGGAAAGGAGGAGGAGATTGTCAGACAGACAGAGACAGCCCGTGGAGAGCAGAGGAGGAGAACGGGACCAAAAGAGCAACAGGAGAGAGGAGAGGTGGAGAGAAGGAGATCGTCAGAGAGACAGATCGACAGATAGACAGACAAGACAAGGAGATAGCCCCTGGAGAGTGGCGTAGGAGAACATGACCAAAAGAGCAACTGGAGAGAGTTGTGGCTGAGAGAAGGAGATTGTCAGGCAAATAGACAGACAGACAAGACACAGAGACAGCCCCTGGAGAGCCGAGAAGAACAGAGGAGAGACAGACAGGAAGGAGGCAGCAACAGGTGTGTGTGTGTGTGTGTGTGTGTGTGTGTGTGTAGACAACCTACATATTACTATTATGAAAAAGCAAGATACTTTTAGTCTTTGTATTGCAAGCTTTAAGGCTCGTAGTCTTTGTGTTGTGATGGTGATTTTCAACGATTACTTTTCATTTCACAATGAGATACAATGCCATTCATAATAAATTACAACTATTCCTAACTATGTTCCCTGTATGCTGTCGGATTCATACAAGGAAGAAAAAAAGCTTGAACAATAAATCAAGTTGGCTAAAGGCCCATCAAACATTTCTGCCCAGGGTTCTGTAACTTGATTCGGAGCTGACAGAGATAATAGTCCGAAATGTGCGTTAATGTAACATATTGAGTCAGGTGGCAAGGCTTTGTAACTTAACTGCATTAAGTGTAACGTAATTACATTGAATGTTACATTAAGTAATGTGTCTGCAGGAGGGGATAACAATCTGTGCCAGTGGGCCTCCCCGGTGTTGTTTATAAGGCCAGCTGCAGATGGGAAGAAACTGACCTTATGGCGTTCCAGAGGTGTTTGTCTCACAAACTTTGTGTCCAGAGTGGTAGGCATTAGGCACAATCTTTCATGCATGCCCCCAAAGAATCGTGGAGGTGTGCAGGTCCTGGAGGGAGTAGATGCAGTTCATCCAGTTAATTGCACAGTGAACCAATGTGAACACATCCATGCATGGACAAATTGGGGACACCTTTGACCAGAATGTTCAATATTTCCATGGATGATGTGAGAAACATAAAAAAATAAATCCCCCAGAGTGGTTTCCCTGATGTCCATGAGCTCCTCTGGTGAAAGAGCTCTAGGTGCTATCGCAGAAAACTGAATATACAAAAAAAATTAAGACAAAAACAATGTGCACCAACACACGAGGCAGCAATCTGCAGCACCATTGTATCTAAATAGAGTGGGTGTTTTCCAAACTTATGATCTTTTTTGTATAAAATTCACTATTTGTGTTTCCAGAGACAATGTTTTCTAACTGAGCCATGGCGGAGGGATACATGCTGTTAGTTGTTGTTTTGCTTTGACTACCAGGATGAAATTTCAACTTGCCTTGGCTAACTTAGCAAAAATGCATTCTAAAGTTTATCTCAACATGAGGCTTTGGCAGTCTGAGTTAGCTAAGGCTAAGACTAATTTGGTCCTGTCTTAGAAGGTAATTGCACTGTGAAGCACCAACTCTCTCAATGTACACATACAGCAGTATTTGGATAGACTTGAAAAAAAAAAGAAGCTATCCTTCCACAGGAACCCAAAATTTAAGAAAATTAACTGTGTTAAACAAGTACATAAATTATCAGTTTCTTTTTTGCAAAGTGTTATTTTTAGTGCCCGGTTACTGTTTGTACACAAAATGATTTTAATCTTTGTGATTGGATGTTTGGTACCAATTTTCCCCTTGAATGTTGCAGTTGATGTCTCTTCTTAACTTTTTCATAGACGCTTTTACCTTTAACAATCAGATATAATCTAACACAGTTTCTCATGATGAATGAAGCAGGAGGTGTCCATCCAAACCATGAAAGTGCTTCGACTGTAAGCCACCTGAAATCAATTGGATTGTTATTTTTGTAAGCCTGGACAGAATATCCAAACTGCTGATTCTCAGTTTAATGTTGTCATTTTTATCGGATTTAGTTTCATGCCAAGCGACCATAGTATAAGATTAACTGACTAGATGATGTTAATTTATTTGCAAAAAATCAGTTGGCTGGTGGAAAATGTAGCTGGTCACTACATTGTGTACAGTATGTTGAAACAAATAGGAAGTAGTGAATCCCTCGCTCTCTGAATCTGGTTGTAGGCAATAAAGCTGCATCTGTAGACTGGTATAATGAGCCATGCGTCAGAAGATGGGGGCTTTATTTCAGGAGCAATGAAAAAAAAAAGGTCTCATATTGCTCCACACTTTCCAAGCCGAACCTTTGAAATGCTAAGACCTTTCTTTTCCTCATCTTATTATTTCCTTAAGGTCACAACGAGTGTAGACTTCGCCAGAAAGAATAGTCTGTAATTGCAATCATGATTTCACAACAACTTACCCTATAATTTTTGCCCTTTTTTGGAGAACAAGACGCATTATAGATATCCAGGGCTAAAGTTCATCTGCTCCCAAGCTGGATAAATAATTAGCAACTCAGTGGGAAGTAGCAGCTAATACAGCAATTACCTTATCCAATACCTTGATTATCACTGAAAGGTTCCTGCAGGTTCAGAGGGAGCGCTGCCGCTGAGAAGTGCTCCAATTTGCTATTCATTGACTTCTTTGATTTAGGCACTGGTCCTGAGCTCATTAAAAAAGACCATTACAGATTGAAAAAGGACATTTTAGAGGCATACAGTGCTTCTCCACTGCATATCCTTGGTTTGAAATCTTAGATGTGTCCATATACCTTCAAATATGATGCTCTGTTTTTACTCTATAGTTGAGATTAAACAAAAATGTATGTTACAGAGGAATAAAAAAATATAAGTATGTTCATTCAGAAAAAGTATTTTTATTTTTTTTATTTGGACTATAAAGTGCTCTGTGGAAAGAAAACCTCGACAATCTCGCATTACTCAGACTGGTCAGAACATGGGATTAATGTTAATGATTAATGCTAGAAGTCATTGTCAGTAGTGACGGTCTCTGTTCCTTTCAAAACTTAAAAGGAATCTTTCTGGGCTCCTCATATTTTTTATATTTAAGACTTAAGACCGCAGTGAGAACACATGGAGCACTCTGGGATTCATTTCCAGCTTCACATTCGCCTGGTAACTGCTTTATACTGAAAAACCTTGACAAACTTCCTATATCTACTTGTCTGAGAAAAGAACTTGCTGTGAACTTATCTTAGAGCTATGTGCATCCGACAATTTACAACAGTTTACTGCCGGGCCAGTTGTTTGCAGTAATGCCCCTAAACTGGTTTTATGAGTGATATTAATAAACAGACATTAAGAAGTTAAGGTTTATGACACATTCAATTCAAGGTGAATATTCAGGATCAAAATACTGCACAATTATGGCACAAGTTCCACAGATAAGTATCCTGTAATATTGAAATATGTCCTCAGTTACAGTCATAATAAAATTGCATGTCTGGCATTACCAATATAAACATTAAATATCACATTATTTTCCTGATTTGGGGAATTTTGTTACATGTACCTAAAATTGCATTGGGCAGAAGCCAATCAAAATAATATGCTTCTATTACAATTTTCTATTTTACATACCATATGCATACTTTAGACAACTGAATTTAAATGTTTTCTTAATTACTCCCTTAAGCCCCTGAATGTTCTCGTTTCTCACCGTTATTTGATTTTAAGTGTGACTCTGGTGGATCCTACTTATTTATAAGAAAGCATTTGAGATCAGCTGAGCCATGTGTCTGCCTGATTGACGAGATGACACCATTTTGTTGCATTGTGCTCTAAATAACCTCCACATGCTCGCAGTCTTTTAACAGGCACTTCTGGCAGTTACCGGATATCACACAAGAAGCCACTCAACTACTTGCAAATACCGCACTGGGACAGAGCCAGTGTTCCAGCTGCCTGCTACTCCATTGGCCAAAACTCCAAACTCATCGTCTGTACCACACAAACCACACGTTTAACAGTCAGAGTCATTTATTCCAAAATATGCAACTTGAGCCGTGATGTTGAAAGACACAGCTAAGAATTACACCAAGGTGGATGTCTTTGTTAGCCTCAACTGCAGAGTGCATGCTGGCGAATGATAAATCCTCCCACTCAACATTCTCAGCTGGTTTGGCTTTTTGATGCTTTTAGTAATGGCATAAGCTTGTGACCAGGTGCATAGACCACCACATCACTCAAGGAAGAAAGCTTTTCACTTCATCAGGTTTGCATGTCATGAGGAGTGCCTTTAAATGACCCATTTTCAGGACTTTAAAAGTAATTTTGTAAAAAGTGAAAGCTTGGACATAATCTCCTGTTGTAAAAACAATGTTGCAGTTTTTATTGGTTTCATTGTAATCCACTTTTTGTTGTAATGTGACTGTTAACTGCACTAGAAACAAAATCATTAGCATTTTTTGACAAAGGAACAAGGTGAATAATGCAGTTTCTGTGGCATATATAAAAGGTAAGGAGAGTTGCAGTTGTTCCAAGAAATGGATGGATTTACTGAACTTTCCAGGACAACAAGGCACTGCTGGAAATATGCTGAACCCTGCAGTGGGTTTGGATGAATAATTTTAAACTACCTCTTTGGCCTGCTTGTACAGCATTGGACTTGTCTCTGTTGGACCTATAAAAATGTTGACAAGTCTCCTTTTTTGAATCTCTCCATGCTTCTCCTATTCTCTTGCCTCAGGTTAATGTACACTCTCATCGTCTACCCTTCTTGGACGTTAAAGGAACCCCTCTCCAACACACACACACGCATCCCTCTCAATTTAACTGAACGGAAATTAACTGGATTCATTCTGAAGGACATACAAACTGTTTCCCCCCTGAACACATCCCCCCCACACACACAATCTCACACATCCTCTCATGAACTGAAAGACTGGCGATTATCTTAAGAAATTTAAGGTAGATTTGATTTTCTTATCATAACTGATTTAATGCGCATTTTGTAAAATAGATATGTTTGTCTTTGATTATGGCCATTTTATTAACAATGGCCATTGATTTGATTATTACTTAATTATTATTAAGTCTGAATACAACATTTTAATTGATTAAACTAAATGGATGGATTGTGTTTTCTATTTATCTTTATCTTTTGGTGTCAAGGGTAGCAAGCTATCCGGGCTAGCTGTCAAACAGGATGTTTCAGTGTATTTAAAGTACCAGGATAAGTATTTCAATTATTCTCTGTCTAGCGGCAACTCTGTATTATATATCAGGAATACACCTATGCTGCACACTGAAATGCCAAGAATATCATGTGCTTGACTTCCCAAGTTGAAAACATGACTTCCATAGAGTCTCCTTTCCTACAGTTCTTAAGTGAAAGAAAGTGTAGGAACTAACCTGACACATAGGGTATATATAGTGCCATTGATTGGTTGGCCTTTCCTGATTTCTCAAAAATGCTGAGGGTCATTTGGCGTTCTGCTTTAGACCTGTAGCATGTGTTTGAGCCACAGCTTGAGCACCGCTGGCGTGAATCAAAGAGCTCGAAACTGAAAGTGTGAGATGGTTAACTACAGCAACAGGGAAGCTCACTTCCTACCACTTACTTGCCCAAAAGGGGCCCTGAGAAAAAGTTGTTTCACACCAGCAAAGTACAAGAATAGAGAAAGCACAGAACATGTGTTCATTATAAATGTGTGACATGCGTTAGTGGTGGCACTTTCTGTTCATCACCTCACTTTGGTCTCATACAGACACACATGCACAAATACACTTTCCTGCTCCTGACAAGGAAAGAACCCGTCAAAAAAAGTTCAAAAGGAGCAAACTGTTGTGGAAGTTTGAGTACTGTGAAACGTGTGAGATTGCACAGTCTCTTTATTGTGCTGTGGAAAACTATGAAGCCCAGCACGTCGAAGTCTTACCTTGGTGGGATTCATCAAAGAGAGCAGCAAGCAGCTTTTCCCTGCTGAACCATCATGAGACATGCCTTGCGGGACACTTCCATTTGCTCTACCAGACCTGAATGCAATGTGACAGGCTGTAGGATCAAAGACAGGCCCAGCTTGATGTCTTGCACAAGTTGCCATGACTTATACAACTAATAACAACATAATTCAGACAAATGGTTGATGGAGAGATGGTAAGGCGAGTTTAATCAGCTAAGTGTATGCAGATTTGGCTATGTCCTGTGATTTATTAATGGGATCATCAATGGAACAAATTGGAGGGTCGGAGGAATCTCTCCATTTTCTATTTTAAGGAGACTGCAGCAAATACTGAGTCAAATCAGTGGGGCATAATTAATATTTGGTTTGACTGTTGTCAAGAATAGTTCAAGAATTACATTATGCATTTGTCAGTTTATTTGAAGAGTCTTGCGGCACTGATGTCTGTTTTTGCTGAAACATTTCTGCACTGTCCCCAGCAGGTGGATTCATCCCCTTAGTTTGTATTAAATGATAGTCCATTAAAGTCTATTTTAAACACATGCAGCATTTTGTCTTTGTATTTATATGCCTCTGTCTCACAGTAAGCAAGTCCTTCAGTAAGCCTCCATAATAAGCTTTTTATTCTTTTACTGTCTTTCAAATGTTCCTAGCTGCTACAATTAATTCATCCCACCACAGTGTTTATGAGAAGAGATGACTACAGACTCCAGCATTCATCTTATGTGCTTTCCCTCAGTGCCCCTAGTTATAGGTCCCAGTTAGATTTATAGGCTATATCTGATATGTAACATAGCAGTCCCTGAGGTCCTGCTGTTTTCTATGCTAATGATTAATTGACAGGTCAGCCATTTTTGTTTGTGCATCAAGGGTGTTGTTGCATTTGAGGTGTATCTATGAAAGGCAACTTGTGTGCTTGTGTTGAAGGGACAACAATTTTGCAGAACAGCACCTTCTTGAAAATGATATCCATTTATAAATGGCCCAGGTTTCTTCTCAACCATGCAGGCTACATCTGCAAGACAATTAGCATGTAAAATACATAGGTGGCAAGGTCTGAATATCTGAGGCTGCTTTAGTGTATGTCAATGTCATAGCATTGCTATGGGATAAATAATGGAGAAGGGATTTAGCTCTTCAATATTATCCTTTTAAATTAAATGTAATAATCCTGTTAGTACGCATCACTGTCACAATATTAAGCTTGATAAGTCTAACCTGAAATACCCACTTCAATGAAACACTGAATTTTAATAGCATTCAGCAGCTTTTCTAAAAACTTCTTGGCGAAGAGGAATAATAATCTGGATTAATGAAAACTAATTTTTGACTTGTTTGTTTGTTTTTGATTGGAGTTTACTTCACCAGTAGCTTAGTAAGGTCTTATTTATCTTATGTACACAAAGTAACAGAACAAATACAAATTTGTTTGTATGAATCATGAGAGTGGACTATGATTTCAAGCAAACCGTACCAATTATCCTTTTAATAGTAATTATAAAAAGGTCATAAAGTCAGATATTAAATCAAGCCAGACTACAGTGTATTTAAAATGAATCTGACCTTTAATTTCCTATTTATTGTATATTTAATTACCTATCCAATGCATGAGTTGCGTCTTCAGCAACCATCCAGGATTATTACTGAGTAATTAGCTTTGTACCTCAGCGGGACACACATTACTGAGCAGAAGGCAAATGTTCTTATATGTTGTCCCACTCTCACTGTCCCATTCACTCAGCATGTTGCCATTCAAGGAGTGAGCTGATGATACATGATAAATTAAACCTCTATATCATCTACAGGAGGTCATAAATCATGAGTGATCACTGTATTGAGCACAAAAGGGAAAAAAAAAAGTAGGGTTAACTTTCAGCTCTGATTTGATGGTGTTTACATTCAAATAGAATGAACAGTGAAGGTACTGTAGCCATTTTTATATGTAGTTCCACAAACAGTAATTGGAAAATGTTATGTTGAGCTGACAGTGTATTTAAAAGTTGTGCAATCAATCCTATGTTCTATGTCCACAAGCACTAGTATAATAAACTACAAATGCAAAACTACAATTTGTAGTGATACAATTCTTTTGCCAACATTAAAAAAAAAATGACTACCTTTAAGAAAATCAAATGTGGACCAGGGTTAAATTTTACCCTGAAAACAGAGGTTATCTTCCTCATCTGCTCTTCCCCTAAACAAGTGTGAAGTTGTTGCTGGGCCACGGTGATGGGAAGCATTTTGGAGTCCGGGCCAGAGCTGCTCCAGTTCCACTCTAATCAACACTTCACCAAACAGGAAATCTGGTAGATGAAATATCCCGAACCTCAAGTACACTGCACAACTGTCTGGAGCTCCTTTACCTCCTCTGAATTAACTGTGAAATTGTATTTGAAACCAAAGGACAGCCAAGGCTACATTTTCTGAGACTGTGCTCACTGTTGTGAATCTTTTTTTGAGGCAGTATGGAAATATATTGCGAACAAAAGAGCACAAAACAAATTTGGGCGCTACTTAGTCTGTAAGTCAACCTTTGAGAGTGCACACGTACGGACTTGTAAGAGCAGAATTAGATTTGTGTGTGAGGGAGGCCAGAATTGTGAGCTCAACTGATGATTTGAGCATGTAAGAGGAATTGTGTACCTACATTTAAGCCAGCAATAGGGATTCTTACATCCATAATGATTAAAGCTGCTCATGCTCACTTTTAGCAGTCTGACTCTGCTGAACACAAACTCAAACTGACAGCAGAGAGCAACTTGACCCGGAAAAGGAGGGTCATCCTACCCTTTTTTCTAGTTTCAAAATAAAAGCTGGGACAGTGGCACTATTTTATCCACAATACATTGACACTGTAATGACTAAAACTACATTCAATTTGTTACTTATTACTTAGTTTAAAAGTGATTATGGCAGTTAAAAATTAATTAGGAACTATATATCATAATGGCTGTGTTAGCTTCATGTTAACATGTTAACTTCTATCTGTGTGATTTTCTGAACCAGATGTGGGGTTTTCTTATTTTTTGCTTTTCCATTTGTATGAATAATTCTAACAAAGCGAAAGAAACATTATGAAAAACATTCATGAATGAGGCTCACTTTTGAGCTGAGTGCTGCCACCAGAAATCTAATGAGCCTGATGTGGGGTGGTTGGGTTTACAGTGACCTGATCCAACTCCATGTGGTGTTCAGATGACTACTACTACTGGTAGTTCAGGCAATGGTTCAGACGACTACTACTACTAGTACTACTACTACTACTACTACTACGCTTCAGACTTTTTTCCTTGTGAGATTGACAACACCTAGTCCCTGGTAATGACGAGCGTGATGATACTTATAAGTGTTGAAGCCTCCGCGGGCTATAGGCCAATTATCCTCCTCCTCCTACATAGCACTTATTTACATTGCAATAGTATTCAATTAAAGCATGACCCCAGACTCATTCAATACTTCAGGGCTAAGCCCTGGATCTCCACTGTCTCTAGGTCTGCCCCTGGCCTGTGGTGCAAAATGTGGCTCAGTTCAGTCAGACAGCTGCTGGATGGGAGCTTAGACTTTTCCTCTAGCTTTCAAAATCCTCTGTGGTGTGCCATCACAGCTACAGTGCCAACGTGAAGACAGCAGATACGGTCAGTCACAGGGGGATGTGAACTCACATTACTCATGTTATCCACAGACATGCTGCAGTTCTCTGTGCTTTTTAACTTTCTCCTGGATATGTCTTATCCTCTTAAATTTGTCTGTTAAATGTTTTATGATGTACTTTTATTTAATATTGTTTATTCCTCATGTAAAGTTCTTGCCTTTTGTGTAGAAATGTGCTACATAAATAAACAAACTCCCTGTGCCTTGCTTTTTAAAGCTGTCCCATAAATCTTTGTGACATCAATTCGCGGCGTGCTGGTTATGACTCAAGGGTTTTTGAAAGCAGGTTTGTAGACTCATTATCTCATATTTTAGGCCAAAAAACAAAAGTATTACTCTAGTATTTTCACATTATAATGTTATTCCTGACATGATGGGAGAGTTGGCTCTGAAACAGCACACTGAGGCATACTTCTGCAAATGTATTTTCTTTAAATGTTA
Organism: Morone saxatilis; assembly: GCF_004916995.1. Lineage (NCBI taxonomy): Eukaryota > Metazoa > Chordata > Actinopteri > Moronidae > Morone > Morone saxatilis. Next base: position 3,494,719 of record NW_023339674.1, read on the forward strand.
TTCATTTACAAAAACAAATAATGCATACAGACAGTTTTGCATGTTTGGTCTGGAAGGATCCTCAATTAGGAATAGTGAATGCTTTATGAAATAAGTTAAAATATAGGCATGTCCTGCAGTATATCAGATCCTGTGGTGATATTGCATCACATGAGCAGATGTGGTTGAGAGAAAACATAACACAAGTTGTGCAATATACTTAACCATTAACTCGGTTTTAAGTGCCTACCTTCTCTGTTCCTCTGTTAATGTATCTCATACAACAACACATTTAGAAACAAAAAGAACCCTTTTGGAACCTTCCATAAAGCAGTTTCCCACAAAATGCAACTATGAATCAGGAAAGTGAGGCTAAGTAATCATTATGTGAAATGCACTGAACATATGTATTTTTCTTTGTACTTGAAAATGTTTGCGTCTGAAAATGAAAATGATTGTCTAAGCATAAAACCAGTATTTATCTAATTGAGGCAGACCGAAAACCCTTTCTCAATTCAAGCTGCATGTGCCGTGCAGGTGGCTAATTTAGCGACTTGCAATTTTTTACTTCAAGCACTGCTGCCAGCTGTGTATTTATTTATTCACTGTATAATATATAATATAGTAAGTACCAATATAATATAATAACATAATATATTTATAGCTGTATTGAATCAATGCTTTTTGGTCACTGATACATCATATTGGGGTGTGTCCCTCTGAGAACTTCTGGAAACAGTATCTCAGATTACTTTAACAAACAACATTGGTTCTATTCTATAATTGTGTCTTTACTTCAGGTTTTATACTTGTTATTACTTGTTAATTGATATTTTCAAATGTGATGTCTCTTGTTGCTGATTAATTAACTAAATCCCATCGATACAAACGACATTCATTTAGATGAGGGCTGACAGTTGCAAGTACATTTTGTTGGCATGTCCGATTTATATTGTCATAATGAATGGATAATAATAAGATGTCTTGCTTCTCTCTTACTGTAGGCTACAGTCCTATATTGCATGCTGATCAGCACACTAGGTATAATGAGCCTCATTTGTATCATTATGACTCCTGGATATGATTACCAATGCAATTTTGGAGTTTTGCATTTCCACTTGCTTCGAGCAGCACTCATTACAAGTGTAAGTGTAGCAAGCAGTTTTCTTAGCTTTAGCAGCAAACAATAGCGTCCACTGCAAAATCACAAAAAGGCCCTTTATGTATGTTGATTTCTGCCTTTTCATCTTTGACAAACATTTGAATGCATATTGAAATGTAGTCTTTAATACAGTTAAGGGTCCATATTGAGTTAAATGAATGGGAGACTCTTACCAAGGATCTGTTTAGATGTGTAAGATAAATTATCTTTCAGTCAATATCTGTAGTTGCAATACATCAGAATGATGTGCGTTCCATCCGCTGTCTCTGATTTGAGGCTTTGTATGCAAAGGGTTAACAACTCTTCCAAAATAGCAACATGATGTAACAAAATAGGTACAGAACCCTGGACTTCTCTTTAAGCCAAAATAGGAAACTCATCCATACACATTCAGTCAAACAACATAGTCCATCCTCGAGCCCAGGACATTTCTTCTTGAAGCAGAAGTCACAAACTCATGTTTGTGACCAAACATTTCTCACATTGATTTAAATGAAGGTATTATTGTATGCAAAAATAAAAAAATATGACTTATCAAATGTAGCCTGTTTAATCATTTGGAAAAAACAAATCAAAGGCATACATATGTTATAAAGGCAAAGTATTCAGATTGCCAGAAGCGTTGTCCAGAGTGTTGATTCCAGAGCTGTCCTTGCCATAATTTGTAATGGCAGACTGGAATGATGATTATGATGATTTTGAAGACTGGAGACAGTACTAATAAAGGCTGGTGTGATTTCAGAAATTGGGTGCTATTCAGCAACATAACTGATAATATTGTCTTTTAAAATATTTTTTTGAAATTTCTATCAGTGACTAATTATGTGCACAGTGTCCATAACAAAAGTAAATTTAGCTACAAAATGGGCATCATGTGCCCTTGGAGGCATATGTGGGGTGCTGTATATAGACATTTGGGGTGGTGTATATATGTGCCTCCCACAAACTGTTTCCTCCTCAGCAGTAGCCTGTCCCCCGGCTCATTAGCAGCTGTCTGCTGCTTTTAAAGGGGATGAGAGGAGCTGCTGTGATTGCTCATTAGTGATCTCGGGGAATTGTGCCATGTTGTATATCGCTAAGTCAAACACTTAACCCATCCTAGAAAAGTGATTTCAGCATGGTTTAGTTTTTGTCATGTCAGAATCCTACAATTTTTTCACAGACCTATAGGGTTTCAGCTCAGTCTTCCAAATCACGAAAACTAAATGACACTAAGAACACACCATGTTGTGACCATTTCACCTGGATTATGTCTACAGAAGCTTGGTTTTGAATGCAATGAATTGCAAATACTACTGCATGTAGGTTAGGTAGAATTCTCAAGTTACTTGTAGGTAAGAATAAGAATGCATTTGTCAGTAAAAAATATGAGTATTGGCCCTGGTTGGTGACCAGTAGGATAATGGGTTTGTAAAATGGATGGATGGAAGTATCACCTTAAATTAAGATTTTTTATTTGTTCCTGCAGAATATTCACTGCACACTGCAGAAAATTTAATTACCTTCATAAATAAGGGTGATTGTGTTTGAGGTCAGCAAGAGGAAGTGAGCTAAATAAATCAGCTTGCATCTATTTGCTAACAAAGGGTTGAAAGGTGAGATCATAGTAGGCCACATAAAATATCTGCACAGTAATCTGTTAGTGGTTGGTTGTTTATCATAAAACTTCCCCAAACTGTTTATTTTCACTCTTCTTGTATTATTACTATTGTAAGACAATTTTATCTTAAACATTTTTAACACGTTGAATCTTCATTGATTTCCCCAGATGTTGTCACAACAGGACAGTAGCCTATAGTTGCTGTGAAGAAATTAGTGAGTGAACGCTATAATTTGTCTGATATTTTTGTTTCATAAATCAATTCTGTCATAAATGTTTCCACAATGGACTTTACTCATCTTACATAGCCTCTCTGACTATCAGGCTATTATAAATGAAATGCCTGTCCCTTTTCCTCATAGCCCTTAAGGCATTTTTAAATTTGAAAGCAAAGAGCCCAGGGGATCTGACACACAGCTGTTTTGGCCCGTGCTGTCAACTATATGTAGTCATGTTATACAAAATCATGAATGAAAACACCTGTAGTGTAGTCAGTAAACATAACTTGACATGTTGCATACCAATATGTAGCTTGATCTACGCATATAGCTAGAGGGTCCAATACTGACAATGCATCAATGAGCCTGTATGAAATTATGCAAGTTTTCATGCACCAGCTGACTTGTTATGACAGCACACTCTGTTCCCTATTGACCTCAGGTCAGCCATTTCCACACTGATGTTCTTTCACAACACTTTCACTTTCATCAACCATTCTAACAAAAATATTCATATTGTTTTGAATGCCCTCTACAACTACACATGTGTTTTCATTTATTCTGGCTGATCAGAAATCTGTTCAGATTCTATCTAGGAATTTTTGTGAGGCCACCGTACTAATGATAAATGTTTAATGTGTACCACACTAGCAAGGACAACAAAGCTGACAGAAAGAGGGAGATGTCAATAGAAGCCACATAAATGCTGGCCTGACCCTGAATCATCAAGAATTAAGTGACCTGTGTGGATGCACCATGGGTGTTCATGGCCAAATCAACTAGAAAATCAATCAAATCTGTTTAGACCAGTACTTCTTCGAGTAGT
>NW_023339674.1:3498603-3501329 GCF_004916995.1 Morone saxatilis
TGCCAGCAACTCATACAGTGGTTTGTACAGATAAATAAATAAATATTATCAGGTTCTCAATAGTATTTCAATTCAGGGGGGGCGTGAAAAAATGTCTGTCCCCTAGGGGGGGCATGACAGAAAATAATTGAGAACCACTGGTTTAGACAATCAAGTGTTGAAGGGAAACAGCATTATGTTTTACCAGTTAAGGGAGTGCAATGTTTTTGTTGCATGTCAGAAACAAAGCACAAAACACCAGAGACTGCAGTTTAACCAACAAAAGCATGTTAGTTAAGGGAAAGATTGTGGTTAAATGTAAATTAAGTCAAGTCACTGTGGACCAATATTAAAAACAAGATCATAATCTTTCTCCAACCTTAATTAAGCACTTTGATACCTAAACATAACCATTAAAAGTAGCTAAAAACATAAAATGATCTAAACTAAACTAAATAAACAACAATTACCTTTATAGATAGAAAAATGTGTAGGAGGACCTACTGGCATAAAGGAATATATGATTCATAGAATGACAAATCAAATGGTTGCGGTTAGAAGGGGAAGGTGAAGTAAGGGAGTGGCATTCTGCAACTGCACTGCTAGATGCCACTAAATCATATACATACTGGTCATTTAACATTGAAAAACTGAGCTAATCTGCTCTATTAGGACAGTGTGGTTTGATAAAATTGAATTGGTTATTTTGCCAGACTGCTGTCAAACAATCCTGCAATCAGATTCTAATCCAAATGTTGCTAAATTCTTATTGGTGCATGCTGGTGTGTGACGATTTGTCTTCCAACTTCAAACCAGTGAGAAAAGCACAGAAAAAAAGAAAATATATATATATATATATACAGATCTTATAAGAGATACAATCTCTTTTGTGAAAGACCAAAGACTATTGCATCTTTGGAAGAAACTTTTAAAAGTTGCTTCAATTGCTACACTTACATAACTGCATTGCAAGACTCCATGTTGTCACTGAACAGACACGTTCTGAATCAACATTTGCATATTTGAACATTGAAAACCTCTAATTTATTGTTTTGTCAGAACATTACTGTTGCAAATCAGTAGTATATATACTTAATATAAGAAAGGGTTGGGATGTTACCAATATATTCTCATTGACCAGGATATTGCCCATATTTTTATTTTTTGTACTTGTCATGATATTACTGAAATATGCCTATTTAATACCAACCTGGAATGTAAAGCAACACTCCATTTTTTAGAAATTGCACAATGTCATTCAGAAGACTGGTTCAAATAGGCAATGTTGTTAAAAAATGTGGCTATGTTTCCATTACTAGATGAGTAATTCATATATCCAAAATGTATGTCCAGAATTTATTACAATTTTCTGCATTCATTATAATTTTTTTTTTCTCAGCTGCTCTGAAGCAGGACTTAATCATAGTCTAGTGCAAAACTGGCAGGACTTTAAATACAGCTTGCTATGTCTGTCTCCCAGGTTCCAACTGGTAGAAATAGAACAAATATCAGCAGCATTACTCTGATGATTGCATCTGTAGCGGAGCTCATAATTTAAAAACAGAGAAGTCGAGATATTGTTTTTATTTGATAAACCATATTGAGTTGTTCATCCATGTGTGATGTGGAGTAAAAAACATATTTCTACCATAAATTACAGAAATTCATATCATGCTTCACCATGCACTGTGACAATAAATACAGCTTAGACAAATATTATTCAAGCTCACCATTCAAATAACACATGGTCAATAAAACAGCCAAATACACTGGGAAATAATCAAAACTACATTAGTGGATTTTATAATTGCTTTTGAGAGGAGTTTTAGAACCTACAGTGCCCATAGGCAGCAGTTCTATTGCAGTTGTGTGTCTCTTGAATGCTCAAATGACCTTGGGATGCAATTCAATCTGCAATTCAATCTCTTCCTCTGGTTTTTGAGCTTCAATTAGACTTAGGGCACAAAGGCACAAAGTAAATGTGACTGTCGAAGAAGAAAAAGAAGAATCCAATCTACAATGGCTCTCTGTGCTTCATGCATGTGGTATGTTTTCTCTCCCTTGGTTTTGCGCTCCTATATCACTCACACTCAACCAGTAAATCAATTATATATCACAATGCATTCACAGACAGATGTTTCTCAGCATGTAAAAAAAACCCCATAACCATAGGGTAAAAGAACTGCATCTTTGAGGGACAACTTCAATTTCAATTCACAGCGCACTAGCTCCTGTAATACAGTGTTTGCTGTAAGAAATAAGGAGTCATCTGGGCAATGTTCTCTCTAGCCAAAGATTATTTCTTTGATCTCCATGCCAGGTCACTTAATGAGATGCTTAGGCATATGCTGGGGTCTTTTTTGTGGTCCGAGCATCGTTTCTGTTTATCGAGGCAATATTTTTCCAAAAGGGGGAAGGTTTCGACTTGAGCTCCATAAGTGTCTTTCAGCAACAGGTAGGGAATACTTGTGTGACAAAAAAATCATACATTTCTTTGCACAGAGTAAGAGCAGTTCCATATTGGTTAGTATAAATTATACCTGGGTGTCTTTGAACCTAAGTAAATTGTGCAAAATAGGAAATGGGTTTGATCTAACTATCAAATAATGGTTAATCATTAATTATAACCAAAACTTGTACAAATACAATTCAACATTATTGCTGGTAATAAAAGGTGTCCCTGCTATTTTGTCCTCCAGAAAAAATTAGGCATCGAATTACCTAGAACTATCTATCTATCTATCTAT
>NW_023339674.1:3501354-3501554 GCF_004916995.1 Morone saxatilis
TCTATCTATCTATCTATCTGAGTTAATCATATGTATAAGACTCCACATTTTAGACTTGGGCTATTATGTGCCAAAGACCAAGGAGGAGAGTATCTCTTTGGAGGACTGCAGTGTCTTGCTGGCATTGACAGCAGCACTGTTTGTTGTTCTCTGCTATTAATATTGCAATGTTTGTTTGGGGTGTGATGGAAAAAAAAAAA
>NW_023339674.1:3501654-3511431 GCF_004916995.1 Morone saxatilis
AAAGTAAAATAATGTAAGCATCCAAAATAAAACTAGGATGTTTGAAAAAGCTGTGTTAAAAATTCTTTGCTCTGTTTAATAGCACTTGGAAAATACTTTTAAAAAAATTAAATTTTCATAGGGTGGCTAATAATTTCATTCTCATGTGTACATCATTCAACGCTTTACATTTTATCATTATTATTTTAAAAAACATGTCTTAGGCCGACTTATATTGATTGCATGTGTAAATATCAGTTCCCTGCTCTCTGTCTGCTTGAGCCAAATTACAAAATATTGGATTTCAGAGGTGTATGACTTCAATCATGTTATTATTAAGGGCATCTTGTCTGAGACATTTCTGGGATTTTATTTTTTATTTTTTCATAAAGTATGTGCAGACCAACGCAGACACCTTTTTACATTTAATTCTACTATTTACATAAAAGAAATGATCCTTAATTATTTCTTTATAAATATATATATAAAACATATGTGCTTGCAAATGATTGTTAAATTTTGGAGTTGTAAAGGAAATGCACTGTTTCTGACACACTGCAAACTGTGTTCTGGCTCCACTGAAACCCATAAAAATAAAAAATGCTTTAGGAAAACAACATGGAGTCCTTATAACCGCATTATATTGACTGAGAACAGAGACATAATTCTGAAGACTGCAAATGTCCCTTAAAAGATGGATAATGTTTTTTGTGTGATTATTGATTTGTTTGCTACCAGAAAGTGAAAAATATGCTCTAAATTAGTAAAATAAAAAATTAAGCAATTAATATTAATTTGGGGGCTGATGATAAATCTATGCATTTGAACCTTTATTACTGAGTTGCTATAGCCCATCATAATCATGAAAAAAGAGAAAAAAAAGACAATTTTAATTTGTTGTAGTTGTAATTTGAGTTGTATTAAACAATTGACAATTGAGCAGAAATAAAACATTGGACTGTATTTTCCTGGAAGAAGGTTTATTCTGGGACCTTTTTAAAGCTCGTCTCTGGGGCACTGGTGAGAGGACAGTACTGTATGAATGTACTTTACAGCGTGCATCTGGGCCCAGTCAGGAGTCCTCTTCACTATCCCCTGCATGATGAAGATTAAGATGAGCGGGAAATGAACCTCATCTCTCAGTTTGATTAATGTCCACCAAGTGTAATTAAAGACTTTTAGTTAATTCCCCTGTCTCTGCTCCTCGGTAACCATTTTTAATCATTTCCTCCAGTTGGCTCTGTGTAATTGAATGTCTTTATTATGGACTAGAGCAGCTGGAATTGTATGTACAGTTGTATAAGGTTTTATTTAAATCTGCTTCTATTTATGTTTGGGAATTCAACTGGCTTCATTGGAGAGCAATAAAAAACACCAGTACTGATATTTTTGGTACCTAGTGTCTGTATTTCATGAAGATGTTCAGCGTCTTCACAGAAAATATGACTTCTTTAAATATGAAATATGAGTATTGTGTTTTGTTAAGGTGAACACAAATTGTAAGAATTGTAATTGAAAATGGTATTCTGATGATGTTACCTTAAAATTGAGCTTCTATGTTTAAGTTGAAATACAGAAAGTAAAATAATTGAACTGAGTAAGTGTTAGAATACTTTGCTGTGATTGACAATGAAGAATTTTAGAATTTTAGAATTTTAAATTACATGGAAATGTGTCCTCTTATTTTTATCCATGCTAGCAAGTATAGATCTAAGGATGGCAATGTTGGTCATTCTTGTTGGATTGGTACATAATGTGGTACAGAAAAAAAACAATTATTGGACTAATTGCCATGGCATTTTGTACACACACCCATGATCCTCCGAGGGTGAATTTTTAAAATCTTTTTTGATAATCTGACTTTTTAATTTGTCCAATACTTTAGTTTGGTAAGTATTTTGTCATAAACCAATGACATTAGCCTGTGCTCTCTGTTGTTTTTAGTGAAAAAAAATCACATTGTTACATTATTGACCCACCTCACCCATTCAAGTGAAAAACGGAATCTATGGATGCAACTCTCTATTCACAATCAACAAAAGCACTGTATCAACAACAACAGGACAACATCACAATCTGTAACCAGTATAGAAGTTAAAGTCATATAGGTCTAACCCTAGTGCCTGTAGGTTTAAAAAAAGATTATTACAGTGTACACTATAAGGGAAGAAAAGTGCAGATTCTTAATGAACAGCAAGAGCAATACATAAAAAAACAACAACATTATTTTCATTCAGGACATGTTGGGATATTGATGGCTGTCATCTCATGTCCACAATTCGATGAACATTTTGGTGACATGCCTGGCACCTAATAACAGACACTAATCTATTTGTAGTGCAAAAGTGCTGCTGTAGTCTGACACCCATTACTGTAACAATATTGTTTGTACTTCATATTTGCCATTGGATAATTCATTTGAAGCAGGTGCCAACGCTCTAAATGCAGCCTTAAACATATAATCCACTTAAGCTGCTAAAGTGGTAACAATAACATAGTTGTGCCCTGTGTGTAAGGTCCACTCACTGAACAGCACAAACAGTACAAAGGACAACATGTCTTTTTTTAGGAGGGTCTACTTTGTACAGGTTATTGTGGACATATTCAGAGATTTGTTTGACCTTTTTATTCATTCAGACCTTCAAACTAACTTTACTGCTCAATGGAACATTATCTTGTCACAACTGCACGTCAACATTATTCACAACATTAAATCAGATATGGATTGTTTTACAGCATGACAAAAGACCCATGTAACATTGCCAGTAATGACAGCTAGTTCAACTTTTCTAACTGTATGTTTTCAGTGAACGTTGCCTGAATGCATGTTGTCTGCCATCAGCTGTTATCAAGGGCTGTGATTGGTTCGCATTCTTTTCGCTTTTCAAAGCAAACATGCTAGGAGACAACATCCTCTGTGCTACCACTTACAGACCACAATACAGAAGTTTCTGTATACACTGCATGTTTTTGTTGTAATACTTTTTATCATTGAATACAGAGTACTCCATACATTTTCACTTGGACTCAGTGGCCTGTACTATACTGGACTATACCTGCACAGACTTAACATCAACTCCTCCAATTGTTAATATGAATTTAATATTTTATGATTGAAACTTCATAGCCCTGCAGCTACCTCATTAGGAGGACTGTTCCTGAGCCCTGGTGAGAAGCAGAACAACCAATCAGCATTGGCTACCTTTTCTCCAACTGGGCAAATTACCACATGAAAAGTATTAGGCCCAACTTAATTACATTCAGCTCACAGCTGTAAGGCTATTTCTGAGACATTCATGAAAGTAATGGCCAGGAGGTCTTTTTTCTCTCTTAGAATTAAACTGCATTATTGTACAGGGTGTTTAAATTGAGTCTTTGTTTGCTATTGAATACTTTAATTGAAATATAAGAATATTTGGTATACAGTTGCCCACACTTTCTGTTTGACAAATCCTTGCCATTTCCACAAATAAAGTACTTTTATTTATTTAAATGTCTTTAATTTATTTTCATTGTCTCTCAGAAAATCAAGGTTGTATGCAATTATAGTGTTTTCCCCAGTTCAGCATCTTAGAAATCTGTTGTAATGACAAACGCATTTGCATCAAATCTCACCAGAAACATGTTTATCGCAGGCACAAATCGTCATGTCTCTCAGCCTCTAATCATTTTCTCTAGGATGACTAATTCCCCAGTTTATTTCACCTGTCAAACCACTGGCATTACCATTATGTTAGATTAGTTTCACTCAACTTTCTGTTGTCGTCTGAGAAAAAAGTAAATCTTGTGTAAGCTGTGCATGCAGGTCTCGGAGACAGTTGGCTAATTAAAGTGAAATGGGGCAGATAATAGCTTTTAAAAACATTTCAGCCATTTAATGAGCTTATTATTTACTATGAAAAGGAACGTGTCACCACCACCCCACCTCCACCACCAGCGAGAGCTGCCACCCACTCTAATTCCATCCTGCTGTGCTGAGACTTGGCATCCATAAATTTCAATGACTAAAGAAATATTATCACAACTAATGAAATAATGCTTAGCCCACTCTAACACTCAAAGGTCCCCTCCGGGCAAATTGTCTCAAGTCATTCTAGGAAGATGGTAATTAAAAGACAAACTACAGCTTGAATGAAATGATCATTTGCTGAACCTCGGTCCTTCACAGAATGCAAATTTAATTAAAGAAAAGTAAGTTATTACAGTTTTATGATGGTGTCAGGCTTTTCATATGGCACTGATGTTTTTTTCCATTAGGAGTTTGAAATGATGTACCAGTGTCAGAGTTAAAAATGGGGTCAGTCATGCATTGGTTTATTGGTTCTAAAGGCTCTCTGTAGCCCTTCAGTGCTGACGCGCTCCTCATTTACATTCAAGGACTGAGAGGATGTCAATGATGTTGATTTAATGAATTACGTCCGTGCTCTGCATCAGTATAACAATAAATTAAACCCTTTATTTTCTCGTCCTCTTTCAGAGTGTTTTGTTTTCATTGCTGCGTGTCAGGTAATCTCATTCACTTTGTTTGTGATCTTACCTGATCTCTGAATCAGGTGACAACAAAAAAGTAACACATGAACTGACAGTGAAAACTATTCTGCTGTAGTTTTGATGGCCCAGACCCTTAAAAGCTTCCTTTTCCAATGACTTAAGTCGGGCAGTTTACAGATAACTGGAGGAGAATACCATATGTCGTCTCTAATGAGAAGGTTCAGGTCATTCTGAATGCAGCTAGCTAAACCTCAGAGAATGGGGCTGCTTGGAGATTTTTTTTAGGTGATTTATGAACTGAAAAGTGCCAATTAGCACAGGACAAACCGACAACATTATAGACGGTGGGAGCAGAGGTTGCAACAGTGAACTTGACTGTTGATGGCTCCATCGATCAAGAAAGGATTTCAGTCTCAGAATGAATTATGCCGTCACCATGTTTGCCACCAGAGCGTAGGAGAACTGGGTCAACTGGATGACTGAGTGTGTGTGGCACTGGGCCTCTTCAGAGATGGCTTTTGAAGCTTTTGATAGGTCGAAGCAGATCACTGTCATTGTTGTGTACCATCTAGGTTTTGATCTCTGACTTCAAAATGACAAGAGAGCTAGAGAATCAAAGATAATGCGCAATCAATCCGTTCCCCTGTGACAGCTGGAAGAAAGCTGTAGTTGAGCAGAAACAAAGGGCTGTACACAGGATTTATATAAGCTGCTTCATCTGCACGGCATTGCCTGAGAAAAGACAAAAAATAAATAAATAATATATATATATATATCCTCATGAGTGCCAGGCAACAGAACCTGACCTTGTCACATTGAGAGCAAGCTGGAAACCAAGTCTGGAGGTGTCACCCACCAACAGCCTTACTGCAGATTAAAATTTCCCTCTTTTTTCCCCGCAACACCCACCCTTCAACGGCCGCCTTTCAGCTCCCTCCCAACCCACTCCTCCTCATTTGAATTTATCATCTGGTACTTATTTCATATTTTATCCTGTTTTCACTGACACATACAAAAAATAACGTCTGCTTTGGAGCAATTAATGCTGGCATGTTGATCCCCTTCTTTGCTATGCACATTGTGTATGGATACCTAAAGGTCAGTGGAGGCATTTATGGGCCTGTTCCTCCATTACTCATTCTAAGTGTGTAGTTTGACACTTGTGTCCCTTGTGGGCCCCCATGGGACTCATTTTTCTCTCCAAAGAGATGCATGGATGCAAACCTGCAGCAGGGCAGGACTTTTACTACAATCCAAGTGCTTCCATTATAAGAAGTCAGCGATGTTTGCTTGTGTATGTATTGATGTAATTCGTCATGAAGAGTTGCTTCTTGTGAGGGCAGATGGCAGGTGGTGTTGATCAAGTTGACGGCTAAGATCTGGGTGTGTGCTTCTATATCTGGTTCACAAGCAGGTGGCCACTGACACTTAGATTTTGCGACAGATACAGAACGAGCACTTGAATCAGGGAAAATGTACTACTGTCCAACTTCTCCCCTGTCTCTAGCTTCCAGCCCCAAAGCAGGTTTTGTTTGTACTAAAGACATGGAGCTGTATTTTTAGCAAGTGGTATTTAAACAGGCAAGTGTAATTCGGTGTGCTGGTAAGCATTAATGGCAGAAGGACAGCGTTTGTCAGATTGACTGAAAGTATCCCTAATGAAGGAACATGTCATCCAGTGAGACTGTCCTCCCAAGCTTCAGTCATTTCAGCACGTGCCCTAAAACCACATATGTTTACTTAGTGAAAGTGCACTGTAGTGGCCGTACTAACTGTGACAGGAGCAAAGAAGGAAGTGAGGTGTTATTATAGAGTAACAAAGTCTGTGTGGGAAGGAGTTTGGGGTAGATAGATGGGTCAATAAAACATCAGACTTTAATAAAAGACACTGCTGTCAGTTTCATTTGTTTTTTATTGTAACCACAATGACAGGTTCCCTAATCTTAACCAAGTACTTGCACGTAACCAAATTTAGTTTTTGACAACAGTGAAGGTCCATGGCAGAGGGAATAAGCTTTGCCTGGAAGTCGAGCGTAAGTGGGAGTTATTTTGTATCTTACAAACTAACAGTGGAGAAAAAAAATCCATAGACACTTGATAATACATGATAACACATGCTAATACATTCGTTTTATCTGTGACATCTCCCCAATAAATGTCCTCATACAACATGTTTCTATTTTAGAAATTAATTTAATTCTATCCACAATGCAACTGAATAGGAAATCAAAGATTTAGATATGAACTTACATTAAAAATTAACGATGGAAGTAGGTCCCACATAGTACAGCATATATATTATGTTGCAATGGACTGCTTGGTATTCCTCAAAAAGTGGGGTTGCTGTGAGCGCAACATGTTCTTTTCAGTGTTGGGTGTTAGAATCATGGCATGGTAATTCCTCTTCATTTGCACTGCATAAATTACATTTTCACTGTGACAGCAGAGCTCGCTCTGCACGGCAGCCCATAGCCAGTCTAACAATTAATTTAATATCTGAAAACGCAGTTCATTTGTTTGGCTGTGAGGGAATTGAAATCCTAATGAAATAGCTCCTCTCAAAAAGAAGTCTCTGAATTATGGGACCGTATATTTGTGGGTTCATGCGGGTTTTTCCAGTTTTAATGGGCTTACCTGAAGGACCAGGTGATTATTGTTTGGGCTGAAGAAGTACAGTTCTAATAACACAACCTAAGAGATGTCTCTTTATTGCAATTAGGCAACAATGATGATAAACAACACATTCATTCATGGAGCTGTACACATAATGATTAATGTTGCCAGGCGGAACAGCAACTATGCAAATAAGCAATTGTGAAGGGATTACATGAATCCATCATTCTATATGCCAGAAATCCTTACACTGTCAACACAATAGATAACAAATACATGAAGAGGCAGTAAAGGACAAGAGGCAGAGATTGGTTTGTTTGTGATACTGCACAAGTGGGATCAGGGATGTCATCCACACAGTAAAGCTGAAATCAGAGCCTGGAGGTGAGAGATGAAAGACAGCCCAAGTCTATTCTACCCAAAACCCACTACCTCCCTGTAACAGTCGATGAGTCGGTTTTAAGTTGACTTGATTGAGCACAACAACAATGTTTTAGTATTAGGGCTCTACTTTAATTAGCCTCAGTTAAAATCACCCAATTTAGCTGGATGTATAAAGAGTTGTCAGGAGTAATCATCTAAAGTTTCATTGCTATCCCAGCTGTGCAGCAAATCCTTATATCTGACTAATTAAATAGGTAAATTGGCAGTGTCTTCCAAAACAAAAGACATGAGTGTTTTTATGTTCTGGCTACATGGTTAGGGTCTAAGGTCTTAAGACTAACTGACTGCTTGCTTAAGGAAGATCACCATGTTTGAAATAAAGTATGGATGTCATCCACCCTCATTTTTCTAACAGTGTGTTCAGACTGAACAAATTTTACACCCATAGAGGATGTTTATATACCAAATAATTTTATGTCTGTCTGTCTGTCTGTCTGTCTGTCTGAGCAGTATCCCTCTTGTTCATCCAAATTAAGTGCATACACGTTCATTTGCATTGTATCAGATGGCCACCAGTGTAGTATATCACCAGAGACTGTTGAGAGCATGGCCACTACCTGGGTGTTACTCAAGCTTATAGTACTATAATATTAACTATTTTTCATGTAGTAAACCACAATTAAATTAGGACCGTATAAAGTTAAGTCTCAGTTTGAGTCTAGTTTTACTATTTCACACTCTTTTGTTCTTTTGCTAGCTCTTGGTCTAAATCCCATCTCTAGTTTCAACTACCAAATAATGGGAATTATTTGTCTGACAGGTGGATGGGGAATAGAAAGAAAGACCTAGATCATTCTTGAACAAAGCGTTTTAACGAGTATATGCATTTGCAACCAGTGCAGCTTGGAATGTGCTACCTTGTGTTCTTAACTTATTGTCAGTGTACTCACAGTTTCAACATTTGGCAAATGGAACATGTCCTCAGACAAAACATCTTAGTGAGTCTTTGACCATAAGTTGTCTCACACTTGCAATGATACATCAAGAGAAATTTGCACCAAATTGAAAACAACAACAGATGTTGCATGGCTACCATGAATAATTAATTTCTCGTTGTGGTACAATAAGTGTTTCAAGCACTTGACATGTGTGCTGTTCAACGCCTTTGTTGTTTAAATATCACTACATTAACCTTTTTTTCATTAATATAAATAGTCAAACAAATGCTAGTGGGCCCTTTGGGATTCCTGTTGTTAACACTCGACTGCTGTGTGAGAGCTGCTGGAGCCATTAGCCCCCCAGTAAGATCTATCTTCGGCCAGCCATCAAGGGACCAGCAGACACTCGCTGTCAGAGGCCAGAGCAAAATTGATCCATTGTAATTGCATCCTGTGTGAAGTTAATGACTTTTTAAGGCAAAGTGGCCATCATTGTTTTGTATTCTGACAGAGATATGTAAATGACCTTGACATGCACATATGCTAATTGGCGGGTGAGACAGCTGTCTTTATAGATGAACTCATCTTCCTTAGTGTGTAGCCTGTAAGCTTGTAGAGGTGAATACACAGTGCTGCTACTATGACAATTCCATTATGTAATGTCAGTTCTGTGTTGGAGGGGTTAGCCCTATGCACTGCGACTGAATTTCTCATGTTTTAGCACTTTGTACTTGATTGCTGATATCTATGGTATCTTTTTTGTTATTCAACAAAAGGGGTGGGTATAAAACATTTGCATTAATTGGATACCACTAAGACATGCAGCACAGTGCTGAGAATACCACTATTATTCACAATGTGGACATTACAAATGTAGCCCTTAAAACGTGTACTGCATGTCCACCTCAGTTATGTTGGATACTTAAAAACAACCTGTTCTGAATGGCAGCAGTTCATACTGAGCAACATGATCAACACTGGATGGAAGTTCTTTAATTTCCCATAATGCAAAGTTACCAGGGAAACGCTGCTGTTTTTCACACTCAACGGTTGTCAGCAGCCAATTCAATTTGTGTGCTTCTACATTTCCTTTTCCTTTTGACTTAAGACAAAAAGTACTTAAACACTGCCTTCAAAGCATCCTACCTGTTAACAACAATTAACTAAAAGTTGTCAAAGAAAGAAATATCTTAAATTGTGTATTTCAAAAATTGATGTAGGGGCCACAAGAGTTTATAATAAAGTCTAAATTATTTTTTTATTCATTTAATTTGGAGTGATGCTACAATCAAAATCAGAATCAGAATCAGAAATACTTTATTAATCCCAGAGGGAAATTACTTTCGTAACATATACTCCAGATGTAATAGAC
>NW_023339674.1:3511482-3521946 GCF_004916995.1 Morone saxatilis
CAAATGTGCAAAATGTGCAAAAATAGCAAGTGTAAAGTGACCATGTGTAAAGTTATGTTAGTTATTCTACCTACATTTTACAGCATTAATAGTTACACATGGTCGTTTAAACATAATATATCAAGCAGATCATATGACACAGACCTTTAAGGTCAAGGATCCATGATGACAATGGGATAAAAGAGTATTTTGAATTTGGATCAGACAAAACTATTCATTGTCATTGGGAAATGTATGAAAAGCATTGTGGTGCAAAACCATAGCTAGTAGGTAGGGAGCTATATTGATGAAAAATTTTTATAGAAGGCAATTTCTGTTTGTTTTCTTTAAAACGTACTTTGACCAAATGAGTTTTAAATTTTAAGTTGTGATTAATAAAATACCAGACATGAATTCTTCTGTGGGAAATACTTTTCTCACTTGCATCATGCAGACACATGCTACTGTGAAACACTAAGGCAAGGCTGAGTATGTGACTTTGTTCATGACAAGGGAAGATTTTAGCATTTATGTGGCATTCCAGATTAGCTAGAGGTCGTCTTTGGAGGTGTCTGAGAAAATGCCATCAGTCATTAGGATACAGTCCATGAAACACAATGCTCCATTTCAGCTGGAGTGTTTCCTTCAGGGAATCACAAGGATCGTTCAAGTTGACTGGATCCAGCAGACAACAGTAAATTGTTTTGCCCTGAGAAATTAATCGGCAGGGCTGGGATGTTCTTCAGCTTTAGACTAAGAAATGTCACCAAAACTCTGCATCCTACGTACTGGAATGTGAAACTAGACAGCTTCACACACACGAGACTCTGCTGAAGGCTTCGTGTTTCCAAATTCACAGTTAGTAGGTCGAAGTCATGGACTGCTTGCTAACAAAAAATTATGCAGCACATGGAAGGCCAGATGCAAGCCTCCAAGACATTAATTTTAAAATTGATAGTCTTTGAAGAAAAAATAGTTTGCTGTTTAAGTCTTTAAAATAATCGCATTTTCATAGTCACCCTGGCCTTGACTCCCTGCTTGGCACAAATATATTTACTTCAGGAACCCTCTGGACATTGAAAAGTTATGAAACCACATTTGTGAAGTTCTTTGAGAAGGACATGGGTTCTTTGATTTGCAGAAAAAAAAGACAATATGCAGTACAGTACTATACACTAAAGGCTATTATAATTTCAATTAGAATACATTTTGGACCAAAGCAATATTGTACAAATTTACAGTACTCTGACCAGTTTTAATTTCTGTTCTACCTAAATACTCTCAGGCTCAAAATAAGGTCTCCTCAGCAAAAATAACAGGTTTTCAATATTTTGTAATTCCTAACATTTCTTTTATTAAAGGGAATTAGGTACTTATTAATTTTGTCAACCCAGATATTTTTGTAATTGCACCTGATCTCTGGTTGTTGGAACACTATGTTTACTCGTGGTTAAAATGTATGCTTGCCCATGTTACCGATCTCCAGGGTCTGAGTGTTATATTGGTGCCATCTCGGCACTTCCAGGTCCAGTCCCTGCCAAGGTCACTTGGCCTGAGCTGCAGTTGACGGCTCCCAGTCAGCCAGGCCAGATGGTCCCCTCTGCACACATTACCTTCTGCTGATACCACTCTGAAGGTGAGGACATCACAAGTGACATTCAGAAGCCAAGTATCCTGAGTTTCAGCTGTCAGTGGATTAGATCGGGAATACTGAACCAACTGTGACCAATACAAAAAGGAAAGATGTTTTTCCCTGGCTACTAAGCTCCTAAAATGTCCACTTATGTTTGATTGATGCTTTACTAAAAGAGCATTTAGAGGGATTTTTGACATAATAATCACTTATGGCTGCTGCAAGTTAAAGGCCAATTGTGCTACTTTATGTTTTGGTGCTATAACAATTGATTTTAGTTGTCCAAAGTGGTCCAGCGAGTAATTTTTAGTCTGATAGTGCAAGTGTTTTTCAATGAATATAATCATCTTGTCTAAAAAAAAGTCATAATAACAAGCATTGTATTGTACCACAGTATCTCAGACTTTAGTCTAAACTTCAGAATTCTTCATTTTTATTTTTATGTACTCTTCAATTGAAATAGTACCAAAACATACAGTACATAGCACATGGCATACACTTGATGGAACAGTTTACAAGTGTGAGAGCAGCTGTTTGTACTATGTGACTTCCTACAGCTGCCGTTAAATGTATCATAGACAGTGACATTTGGCTGAGTCACAAGTTCCTACCCATGTGTTCAGCTAAGTCTTTGACAGAGATGCTAACATCCCTGCGTCTGGGCTGTTCATGATGTGTGTGCTACTTCAGCTTCAGATTTACAACTGTAGCTGTGCACACAGGTGAGGACTGAAATCTTTATTCACTGAGAACCGCTAAACAAGCCTATTATTCACATGATACAGTGTAAAATGCAAATTTCATCATAACAGGAAAAAACTAAAACAAAATCAAACGCAGACATGTCAAGATGAAGATCCCCTGTGAAGACATTCTACCAATTATTCAAGAATAAAAAGAAAAAAAGGAAGACAAATATAACCAAATCACCTATGACTAATTACATGTAGAAATACACCTAAAAAAGATGTTGAAGACAATTTAAATTCAACTACAGCAACTACTTTTATGGTGTGTGTCACACAACAGAGTACTGGTCTTATTTGTTCCCTTTATATTTGTATAGTTGCTGTACATTTGGTTTTATTTGCATGATTTTAGTTTGACATGGTTCATATCATGCATTTCACTACTTGCCACTGGCATTGTGAGCCATTAGCACTACCTGCACCCGTTTGAGTTTGTGTCTTTTTATAGATATTGCCTTTAACTAATTGCACACGAGGGTGTAGCTGCAGAAACCAATAGTGCGTCTGAGAGGAAGGACCAGACCTCTCGGACACAGAAATAATAGGCAGAGGAGAAAAGCAAGCAAAAAATAAATAAATTGGTGGCGTGAGACCTGAGAAGGGAGACAGCAGAACTGGGGAGCAGCACCCTGCTTGTGGTTCAGGTGAAGACCATGTATAGATGTGGTCACTGGCTGGTGTGTGTATGGGCGCACAGTGGTGGAAGAGGGAGGGAAAGGAGGTGGAGGACCCAGCAGCACAGACCAGTGGTTCTTACTAGGCTCTGCGTGCCAACATCACAACCCCCACCACAAGCCAGCCAGCAGTAAAGTTACCACAAGTACATGAGTGTTACACAAAATTAAATGTGTTTCAAGATTGATTAACAAGATCTTAATTTGGTACAAGAGAGAAACTTGACATTTAAAAAGTGTACGGTTGTATTTTTTGTTAAATGTTTAATTGTTGGGGTCTCTGTGAATAAATTCAGTAGTAGTTCGGTGTAGACCGGTTTTTGAAAAGTTTCTTAAAATAACTTTGGTTATGATTTGGCACTGTAGAAATACAGAGTTTGCCATAACAGAAAAGGTGATATGTCTTATTGCTTACTTCTTGTCATAATAAGCAGCAAGAAAAAATATCAGTCATTGCAGGTTTAAGACCTTCTTTCAGTTAGTTGATTCACTGTCCCATTCCTAAATGGATTAAAATCAGATTACCACACACAACATTTGGAGCTAGGTATACTCTACAGCAAGCTCATCTTTGCTCTGGGAATACAGCCATGTTGTGCTTCATCATTTACAGTGATGAAACTGTATTTAAACAATATTATTTTGTAATCTTTTTTTTAATGTATTTTTTACTTTTCACTTCAGAATCAGTAAATAAGTTTACCACTCTCAAGTAGGAAATATCAAACTTTACTGAGCCAGAATGTGTAGAAAATGCAGCAGCCTTAATTGAATTTGTGCAAAACAAGGGCATGGTAATAGGGTGTATGAAAGAAATGCATCTGGTGTCCTCTTAGGTCTCAGCTCATTATGTCTTGATCTCTAAAAGCTATATGCTGTCATAGTCAGAAGCGAACCCTGCAGTGCACTTTGTTTAAATGACCATTCTCTGTGTCTACTCTCTGTCTTTCTCTGTTGCTTTGGTCAAGAAAAGAGATGGGATATGCTTTTGAAAGTCATATAATTACCATGGAGTAATCATTCCATTTAACATTCGTCTTTCCTTTTGTCCAACATGTACAAAGGCTTAAGGATGGCTAATTGGGCAAGAGGGCTTACCCAAATAGTGAAGACTTAGAAAGAAAAGTGGCTTTCAACATAGAAAGATATAAGGGGCTTACGTCCTGTACTGAATAATTTTCTGATAACATTGAGACCACTCTTTTAGTTTTTGGAGAAAGGCTACAGAAATGAAAACCTGGCTGAGCGCAGCTTGCAGTCACTGTGCTGCTTTGTGAGGAAAGACTGCCTGCAGCCCAAGATAAAATGACGGGAGGTGACAAATTCATAACGGCTTTGTGTTCATACAATTCAGAGGGATTCTGGGGTTGGCCGGGAATAAGGTGACACGGCTGACAGGGATTTCATCTGGCTGAACTTGCCACACACTGCAGCAAGGAGACAATCCTCGACAAGATGCGTCTTGGAAAGTCAAACAGTGGAAGTTTTTTTTCTTCCTTTTGCCCGCTGACTCAACCAAAGATAATGTGTACAGAACAGTGAATACATCAAAAGACTTATTTAAAACAAGAGCAGCATAAAACACATGACAAGCTCAATATGTCAGTAGTAGCCTAAAACCACCATTTCAAATGACAATTTGTGTTTTGGATCCCAAAAAAAGAGAAAGAAATACATTTTTGTTCACAGAAATACAGTTTAATAGTTGACATTTTAAAATGATGTACCAGGCATGTCATTTTAACCCCTAATCTGTCTTGTATTTTTCCCCACAATTTGTAGATTTAGATGGGATTGGTAGCGATGGTGTGTGGGAGGCTTTAACATCATACACCTTTTCAGTTCCAGCACTCAGGTTTGCTTACCTTTTAAGAATTGCATGAGGGCTGGCCTATAACCCACACTTATTTCCCAACAAGTGAATTGTTTGAATAGTAAGGCAATAGCTACTAGTGTCATTTGAAATTAATTTTATTTTTTTTGACAAGGACCATCAATTAACATAGTTCCACTACAAAACATGGAACTGATGTCGAGTATTTTACATGTAGAATATATAGATTTAGGTATCATAAAATACAAAACAGATATGGACCACACAATAGATACTATACACCTTGGTAATATATAGTGGTAGTGGGAAAATTTGGCTGTAGGTACATTGGTTTTGGCCAGCCCTTAACCTTTGTAGTAAATTGTTGCATAACTCATTAATTTGCCCTGTATAGAAAAAGCTGATTATCCAAAATTTAGGTTTACAATGTGATATTTTACAGTGTATGTCTTGTCTTTGGATTAAAACCTGAATTACTCTTACTACTGTGGGGATCGAGAAAAAAGTGACTACTTCTACTTCTCTGTCTTCTAGGTGTTAAAAGCTTCCCCAGCCCACTGTCAAAATGCTGTCATTGTCTAAATGCAGAACTTAAATAGCCTCTGTTTGTTTGGAATGTACCATTAACATCAGATAGGCTACATGGGAGAAAGGAAAGTGAAAAGGGTCTTTCAACAATAGTTTAATTACTATTATTATTAGGGTTAACTAGAAAACGCTGCTAATGGTGAGGACGATCTGCCCATAATAACCTAAACATTTATATTAACCCTCACTTTTTAGTCAAATTGGTGGATTACACTGCCAACCCACCTGGCCTCAATTATAAAGAGGACATAAAAGGAATAAAAAAATAAAACATGAAAGGAATCTGGAGTTTGCAAGTTACTTAGCTGAAATCAGCCAGTTTATTGGTGAGTGTTAAGATTATCAAATCAAACATTGATAGAATAACTATACATATGCCAAACAAAATATAATATATTGGCAAAAATAAGTTATAAATGAATGCGCCAATTCTTCTGTCTCAAAAAAAACTTAAATAGAAATGAGGAAACTTGTTACTTTTTGTCAGTTGAAGAGAAAAAGTTTAATTTGACCACTAGTGGAATTACTTTGTCACAAAATAAGTGGCAGCTGACCATGTACTGTCAGATAATTAATTTAGAGACGACAAACTAACTAACTTGGCTGTGGAAATGAACTGCCCTCAACAAAGAGCCATTCAGGTTTTGGCACATCATTGCAGTATTTTTTTTATTAATTTATTTTTTATCTTTGTATGTGATACTGTAAGATTCCATCCTTAATTATGTGTGGATAATGAACTGAGCTTGAATTCAGAAACTATAACTGCATAGATTCTGAAACTGTAATCCAGTATAGGGGGTGAATGTGAGCCTTATTAGTGTGTCCTCTCTTTCTTTTAAAGTGCTTCTCCCATCAGTCACTGTACCTGCCAGCATCACTTTTGATGATACCAACAAAAAGGAAACATTTCCAACTGCCAGCAATTGTGCAGCTTCTTGGAATATGTGCTTTGAAGATTAAAAAATGAATAAAAGACAGAGAGAGGGAAGAAAAAAAACACATTCTCCTTTCCTCAGCCCCTAACACCCCTGTCTCCCACCTTCCAGCTCTCCCTACCCTGAGCCACACCCACCCACCCACATGCATATGCATTTCTTCATACAGGTTTATGTGTGAGCCAGAATGATTCATCATAGGGGGGATTAGAGGGGTAGGAGATAATGTTGGGTGAGCACTGAATATCCATCTTAGGTAGCATTTCATTGTCAGTTCTCATGTGTAAGTGGGAGATGCTGTTGCATACAGCTACGAGTCAACAAGTTTCTTCATGTGGCATCTGTCCTGTGTGAGGAGAAACTTTCCATGGAATTCTTCTTGGGAGTTGAGTGACAGTGCAGCAAGCACATAAAACATGACTATAAATAGACCTCAATGGTTTCATCTGATCTATGCGACTGTGGTGAAAGTTCATCAATTAACATGGTTTTATGAAAAGACAGTAAAAGATGATCTAATGATACTGATTAGAATATGTATATTACATACAGTGTCAGATAAAATGACTCTATGCAATACACTGAGCTAATTAACAAAATACAGTTTATTATTTTAATTTGAAACCATTATGCCTCATTCATTAGTGCCAGATGTGGTTAAGTTGAAATATCTGCCAGTGAAACATGTTTAATAGATTAACTTTAAATTGTTTCTATCTCAAATCTAATGTCTTTTTAATGGGCTGCTGTGTATATGTTCATGTATGATTGCAAAATAATTACAATTAGAATCAAGCCAGTTTCTCTGGTTGTCAAAACAGACGGATACATTTAAGCTGCAGCAATTGTATCCCAGCAAGACCAAATTAGATTTCAAACTGGAGTTGATTTCATTATTTACAAATTACTCAAGAGTAATAGCATGTTTTGTTCTCCCTGTCAGCTTGTCAGCCAATCAAATGTTTCTTATTTTGAGCTTGTACACATTCATTGATTCCGTCTTTTAACAGCAGCAGGGTGCCATGCTCGAAACAAAGGCCAACCGCGTGACTTTATGAGTTCGCTCTAGAGACCAATCACTTACATATCTTAGGGTTTCTCAGACTGCTTGATCTCAGATTGCTCTGAGAGTTTTTTTTCTATTATTCCCCTTTCCTTTCTCATCATTACATTTGAAGGACAATTTTTTTTTTTTAAATTTTTCTTCCCCTATTGTCACTGTGAGGTGTCCTTTGTAACATCACAGGTCCGTGTGGGGCTTCATGCCAGAGAGGTCACCTGTCTCCTCGGCCACCTGGAGGGAGGTGAGAGAACACAGCAGGCTGTCAATCAGGCCTGAGAACAGAGCGGAGGAGGGAAGAACTGGAGAAGAAAAAGAAATGAGTGCTAATGGTGGAGGGGTGCACCATGACATTTCTGTAGGTGTTGTGTAAAAAAATAATGAACAAAAGGATCCGTCTCAATTCATCCGTGATCCTTAACCCTAGCCCCTCCACACATAAACATGCTTACAGTAAATGAGAAATGTAATTTACTTTAGATTCGGATAAGATTCATATCCATGCATGCTTTCATAATATGTTCTATAGAAGTCTTTTAGCAGATATAATTCACCCTAAGAAAGGAGGATTGTTGAGACTGTTATAACTAGAAAAATGATGGTATTGGTTGTTCAAATGCATATATTTCTTTCTAAAGGTCCAATGTGTAACATTCAAGAGGATCTATTGGCAGAAATGTTGTATCATATTCATGGGTTGTTAAATAAATTGATAAAAAATTTTATTTAATTTTGTTTTTCAAGATTTTTGCGGCCACTATAGTTTTCTACTACACTGCCACTCAATCCTACACACTAAAGTGACCTGCATTGTTATTTGAAGCACATCAGTAGCAAAGGTGTAAGTAGCATGATGATGTAAAGCTGCAAGAAGTGGTTCAGCAAAACTCTGAAGTGACCCTGTAGGAACTTAAGTTTTATTATCAGAACACTTGAGCTTAATTTAAGTTTTTTCCAAAACGCACCTGGTAAGTAACCTCGTCAGAATTAGAGGAGCACACAAGAAGCTTAGACTCTCACAAGACTGTGCACATTCCAGGCCTGGAGAACACAGAATGTCAGTAGGCAGCTGCATGCTGGCACCAGGATCCTATTGGAAATAACAGAGGTGGTACCACTGTCCATTTGCTCTCTCTGAGGCCTCAAGGCAATCTGCTCTCAGAGGTGAAAGCACTCATACTTGTTCAATGATTGATTGCCAACCCCTACCTACTATTTATCTTTTTTCTTCTCCTAATTCAATCCTATTTACCACTGTGCCACAGGTGTGCCACAGGTGTGCTTCTGTTCTGCTGTGGTTTTGTTACAAAAATCTGTTTGTCTATGTGATATTTAGGGGAAAAAACAGTATTTCCTTACATGTTGAATGTCACCTGATGTCAGAATCAATGTCAGGTTTATATTGTATTACATTGAGTCACCAGAGTTCATGTTTCAGTTGACTTACTTCATGTCTAAAGTAGTTGTGGAAGGGGACATTGCAATTACATACAATACAATTATAGCTTTCATACTGACTTTCATACTGACTGACCAGCAGAAAACATTTCGTACTGACATTGTGAGCCCATAAGCAGAGCTTTAAATGTCTTTCCTCACCAGACAAACCACTTGATCTTTGTTCAAACACTTTAAATGAGCCGTGCTAACGTTTTCCTGACAAGCCATTTCGACTTGTTGGCTTGAAAAGTGAGCATTATTGCCTGTGAATTGTTCATAATTCATTGTGTCAGCTCAAGTTTATTAGCACAGTAGACTGTTTGTTCTGGTCCAACCAAATATAGAAGCTAGACACTGCCATGTCCATGTGACTTAAAATAATTTTTTTAATAGAACTGACTGTTAGCATTACCACACACCCAGAGCTGTAATATACTAATATACATAGTTCACCCACCTTTTATAAAAAACTGCTACCCTTTCTGTTGTGGCTGTATGGAATGCCAATGTCTTATTGCCTTTTCAATGCATTGACGTCAGAGACAGCACACTACATGTCAACACATTAATAGATTTTTTTTTTGCACACCACCTGTGGGTCTGAGATGGGGGGAGAGAAATAAACAAACGGAAATGGAGCTTAATTAGACCTTTCTCTGATAAGGGCTCGATATATATTGAGTAAGAGGACGTCTTCCAATAAATTCTGGGGTGTTCCAAATGAGAAGGCAGGAAACAGAAGCACATCTGATATAGTCAATCAAGTGCAATTAATCTCAGTTGTGGGTGAAGGTATGGGTTGGTTGTAAAGTGCCTCACATCCCTGGCATCATTACACACTCGAATGCCCGCTGCCTTTTAAGAGGTGTGCCACGGTGGTCTATTTGTGCATCAGACCGTGCAGTGTACAAGCAAGGCCAGGGACATTACCCTCGCTGTGTGTCGCGACACTGTAGCCTCATCAAGGTAGCCTGCAGGGAGGCAATCTGTGAATGGAGTTTTATCAGTGCTTTAGTCCAAGTGTTGCTTCTATAACATTACATTCTTTTGGCCATCTTTTGTCTAAAACAAAAACATTTTTACATATAAATAAGTACCAAGGTGACAGTGCAACCCTACAATTAATGTTAATGTAAAAGTTAGTCACTGCCGACACCACCAAATTGTTATAGAAATACTTAATGTTGTTTTTTTAATACCACACAACATGTAGTGATATAAGTTTTATTTCAATTCAATTCAATTCAATTTTATTTGTATAGCGCCAATTCATAACAGAAGTCATCTCAGGACACTTTTCAAAATAGAGCAGGTCTAGAGCCGAACTCCCCTTTTAACATTTACAGAGACCCCAAGCAGACGCACCAAATGAGCAAGCACTTGGCGACGGCCAAGGAAAAAATGCCTTTTAACAGGCCAGAAAACCCTCCGGACCAAGACGCCTTCTGCCCCTCTAAAGGTGGGTGGTCATCTGCTTGACCAGTTTTGGGGGGGAAGCAGAGAAAGAGAGAGAGAGAGAGAGATGAGAGAGAGAGAGAGAGAAGAGAGAGAGAGTTTCATGTCAGGTAA
>NW_023339674.1:3522046-3527976 GCF_004916995.1 Morone saxatilis
CTTTCATAGCATTTGCACACATCTAGGTGGGTGGTCATCTGCCTTGACCAGTTGGGTTGCATACACTATGTTTCCCATTTTGTAAATGTGCCCCATGATTGGAACCTTACTTTATCAATCTTCTGCTTGGAATACGTTTCCTACCAACATATTATAATACATAAAACCTCTTTTCAAAAATCACTGAAACAAATTATTTTTTAATTTTGTTATTACTTTTCATTATTTCTCAATTTTCCATCTAAATGTTAATGTTTACCATTTCATTTTATAAAGTTAGCTGAGTTATATTCTCTTATTTCCAGTTTTATTTGTGTTTCATCAACACGCTTTCACTCCTAACTCATAAAATACTGCTGCCTGGTCAGTGGCACAAAAATATGATGCTGCAGGTGCCCCTTAGCATCATTTCTGGATGCTCAGAGCTCCGCGGTTAACAATATCCAATGTTAAAGTTTTAGAATAAAGCTGGAAGTCACACTTTGGTTAAGTGTAGGCGCAAAAGCTGCTTGGTTAGACAAATATTTGATGGGTAGGCAGTGAGACTGAATTGGTTTTATTCAGTTCTGTTTTTTTCAGTTTCAGAATTGCTTCTAGTTAAAAAAAACGACTCCTGTACTCAAACTTCATTGGATTTTTTTTTTTTAGCTGCCAACTTTAGCAGCAGAGAAGTAAATGCAGTGGAGTAAAAAATATATATAAAATACCTTTTTTTTTTAATAATGCAAATACTGAAGTACAATACTTTAGAACTGCAAATGATTCTTTTTCTCCATTGGTTTGTAGTCACATCTTCAAGATTAGAGAAGCTTTTAGCTTTCTTAGAGGTGGATTAAGCCAAAGATTAGATTTTTGGGTTGTAAAGAATGGCTTTTGCACATTAATTCCCTGCATTCTGTTGTATTAGAGTTTGTACAGTTTAATACACATGTATTGTCGTGAGCCAGCATCCTATTTTGTTCAGGAATATGTCAAACCTTCACATGACACAACCAAACAATTTGTAGTTTTACTCTTAATGAATTCCCCAATGTTATTAGACGGCCCAGTGCATTCAGCTTAGCAAACATCCAAAAAGTCACCATGGTACATTTATAGTTATTAGATTCTTGCATGGACGAGAGGAAATTCCTTCCCCCTTTTTGTAATTTAATGTATATTAATCTGTTCATCCATAAAATCAGATCAAGGATTATGAGAAACGCTGAATCCAATACTTTGCATGATACATTAACCTCATATGTACTTATCGCAAATGGTGTTTGTATCATCAGCACAGTGATAACAAACAAAACCGCAGGGGAGACAAAGACAGGCAGAGATTAGACTTTTCCTTTTTTTCTTTTTTGTAATTTCAAGCCCTCTTCCTCCTCCTCACTGTTTCAGACTTTATTTTCTAGTCACATAATGATTACACCTGAATATAACAATAGCAGGAACAACAATAGGCTATTACTGCTGATGGAAAAAGCCACTTTGACTTTCAGGATTTCACAATTGTCAAATCAGTATTTTATTCCTTCTGAGGACATGCAATTACTCTTAAGGACATCAGACTTGTATTCTTGTCAAATGAGAAGCAGCAGACAATACGACCCCATCCATGGCAGCAACAGAGGTTCAGGACTCATGTTAGCTGTCTGACATCTTCACAATACTCTCACCACTCTCATCACCGACATTTTTGCTCCTTGACCGTTTCTTAAGGGCACAGTGCTGCCACACGAGTACTATCACAGATGACATGCAACACATTTCCATGTCTTTACTAAGAAGCCCCAGGATTGCATAGCAGACACTCATCTTCACTGTGCAATTTCACTTTTTAAAGGCTCCCTCTCCCCTGGTCCATTCCTCTGAGAGCCAAAATAGATCCATGACCAGGAGGACAAGTGATATCAGTTGCGACTCACTACGAGACGGGGAGAACTAGATGGGGAATGAGCAAGTGCTTGGGCAGGTCTCTGTGGAATGCATATCAGAAGCAGAGGTCCTCATAGGTCCAGGAAGAAGAATGGACAGAGAGAGGGTTGAGGTGGGAGGGAAGGTGATGAAGAACAAGAGGCTGAGAGCCCAGGGAGATGGAGAAGTGAGTGTAGTGGGAGGTGGGTTCAAAATTCAGAGGAGGAATGGGAAAAGTGCTTGTGTGTGGGGCGGTCACCCTCACCCTCCCTTCTGTTGTGGGAAGATGTAGAGATCAATGGAAGTTTGTTAGAGTAGCTGAGAAGAAGAAACATGTTTGCCATTTATGTGTTAGCATAATGCACAATCTGAAAATGATGACAACCTTCCTGCTGCACTGTAATAGATTCTGCTAATAAGATTCTTGATAGCTTTGTTCTGATTTGAGATAATATTGTCTCAACTCACAAGGGGAATTTCCAACAGAGACCACAATGTTGTTAGAAGACCAGTATCCCTAGGAATTACAACCACACAAATCTGCAGGGTACAATTTATATCTAGTGCCAATGTAGATAGCAGTGTGCTCACAAAGCAGAAAGTAAGGGTGGAAGTCCTCTTATTTTCAGCCAGTCGTTGTCACAATCTAATGCTGACTTTTAAAAAGTGCTTTACTAAATCTAAATCTATGCAAGTAGGGCCACAGTAATGAAGCGAGTTTACCTTTGAGATTTATACTGAAATAATTTTTTTTGCGCGTTTGGCGGCCATCAGTTTCTCCCTTGCGCTTGGAAATGGAGGGTGAGGCGAGGGAGTTGCATGCTGCCACTACACCGCTAAATGCCACTAAATCCTACACACTTGTCCTTTGAGTCCCCATAAGAAGTACAACACAGTAATTAAACTAATAAATATACACATAAGAGTGCAATTACAAACAAAAACAAAATCTGTCTGTCCACCTTGTTTCCCTGGATCCACTGTCAGTTACGTTTTGCCTCACGTGTGGAAAGTAAATGCAGGTATGAAGGTGCTGTACCAGCAGTAGGGTTAAGAGCGACAAAGTCCACATTTGGAAGAGGCAGGGTGCATTATTGGCTCAAACTAACACAGGACTTTCAACACGAAGTCCATGGTTAAAGTTTTGTGTAAAACTGGGTTTGTAAATCAAGTTATGAATATAAAAATAACAACATAATAACAAGTTATTCTAAACCTAACCAAGTAGTTTTCAGTGCCTAAACGTAACCAAACTATGACCGCATGAAGCTTGATTTTGAAAGTTTAACCGGATATTGCGTATTACTGAACATGTTTTGAAAATGTGACATTTGCCTAGCAAAGGCAAAACACGACACTGCCATGGTGGACTGGCCCATATATTATGTGTCTTTTCACATTATACCATTTTCAGCTATCAGAGGAGTGAAAAATAATGTTACAAGTAGATCTATCTTCTGAATGTCTTGAGTTTTAATCTTACTACAAATATTGTTGAATTTGCCACCCAACTAAGTGAGATCCTATCCGATCTTATTTGAACCTCTACAGTGAGTTTGCTTTCAGAAAACACAAAACTCCTTTTTCTAAGATTCTGAGTAGCAAGCCTATCAATGTCAAGTAATGATTGCAAAACGTTTCGATAACGCAACCTTTTTTTTTTTTTTCATGATTTTGGTGTGTGTCAGCGAACTTGCTTAATATAATTTCAAATCAGGAGGCCAAGTTCTAACAAAGACAACAATAATGTTAGAGAGATTTCTTTATTGAATGAATGTGTTTTATGCTTTGATTTTTGTGCCACTTCATAATGTAGTTATGCTTATTTTGGCCAAACAACCCAAATTGTTGTCACCAAAACTGGTTATAATAATTTTTATGCTTTTGTAGGAAAGGCTAAATTCCAGTTATTTATCATTTATACATTTTCAATAAAAAAAATCTTTTATGTAAACAAGGCTGCTTACATGAAAATATAGCAAAGGTTTTGGAAATCACATTCATATTTGCTTTTTGTCTGACCTTCACTGGCACCAAAGACCACATTTTTCTCCATCACAAAAAAAACCCTGACATGTTTGCCTGAGGACCATCCCATTTCAAAGGTGGATTTTGTATGTAGACAACAACCTAGTAATTTCCCTTGGCGCAGCAGCTGAGCACACTCATCTGTGCGATGACAAACGAAAAGGGTTATCCGGTCCCCTCAGAATACCTCACAAACATCGCTCAGATAAACCTAATTTTGCCCAAGGCTCTCTTCACCTGCTTGAAAACTAGAGCAATAAATTTGCAAATATCTTCAAGAATTCCCACTTCTCTGAACCTGCAGTAACTATACCTCAACAGGGGCATATCACTTTCCCTTGAGGACTTTGGGAAATATCGTTGAGGCCTTCAATATTTTTTTTTTTGACTAACAATTACAAATGTCATGGAAGAGAAATCACAAGCTCCATCAGGGGCCCTGTAGCACTTTTTAGGGGGTGACATTGCCAAATGTGTTGGCTGTTTATTTATTAATTTTCTCTCTTTTTTGCATAACATTATTCATGAATATTAATGTTGCCTCATGGTGGGAAGTATTTGCAGTACTCAGTGGGCTGGAAGAGGCCATGAAACAAAGCTGGGAAAAATCATACACACGCTAATGTGAAGTGGGAGTTGTGGGCATTCGGTGCAGTGGATCAGTCACTGAAATAAACGTTTACTAACAAATTCAACATTTTTAAAATATATATATATAAATTAATAGGCGCAGGGAATGAAAAAAACAAAAAATCAAGTCAGCCAAAATGCCAGATGTCCGCTCAAATATTTGACATAATTTTTCTCTGACTTTCCAAAGAGCTGTCCAAGAAAAGCTTCACACCATTTTCCAAGAATAAGTCATATGGGAGCTGTGGGCTGACCTATAGTGGGTCTTTACCCTGAGACTAGAGCTGCTTTTAGAACAGACAGCCAAACTTCAGGTCAGCAGGGATTAATTAGCTTTTTGAAACCCACCCAGCAGATGTCAAGGTAATCTTGGTATGTGGGCTGCAGAGGTCAATGCAATATCTCAGTGCAGAGGGAACGAGAGCTGATCTCACCAGTGTCCAACGCTCTGCCATGCCAGGCATTAGTCCCAAAAAGGCTGAGACCGCTCTGTGCCAACCTCCAGCCCTCATTCAGGCCCCATTAATGGCAAAGTGTATAATTGGGTCACACTTTTCATGCATGCAGAAATAAACAGAACTTTTTGCAGCGTTTAATTTGAAACAACTGTACAGAATATCTGTGAAAATTTACATTGGCAAGAATTAAGAGACTTTCTGATCTCTTTGGATAAATCAAATTTTCACGCATTCACTGTGGAGTTATTGTCAGTTTTCTCTTTTTTTTCTTGGTGAACAGAGTCTCTCAGTGCCAGACCAACCTCCACAATTCCGGATCTCTGTGCCAACACAAGAGGAATCGCTGGCCAAACCCATTATTATTCTGTGAAAGGTGAGAAAATGAGGTTGAAAGTCGTTGAGCTCAGAATTGTCAAGGGCTGTCCTAAACTGTGCTAAACTTGCTGGTGCTCTTACAAAAATATGCCAGGGGCAACAATTACTGTGGAACATTTGGGGATCGACACTTCAGCATTTTCAGGCTATATTTGGGTGTGTTTCTTCATGAGCTCAATGTGGATGATGATGCAGATTGTCATAACCACTCTGCAAATATGAATTCATCCCTTTTAGTATTAAATTGTTTCAATTGTAATCTCTAGTAAATAATAGACAGAATTAGTCAATAATAAGGCCATCATTGGCATGTACCATACAAGCAACTGTAACCATTGCTACTATGGGTAAGTTGTGAATAATATATTCAAAAGCATAACTTTTTACACTGAAAAACGAGCCAAGTTCGTAGCTCTGTAAGTCTGTACTTGGGTACAGCTTTGCTTTTATGGAAACACCATGCTGATGTTTAACCAGTTTATCATTTTGACAATCTTTTAGTATGTTAGCCTGAAAATAAATCTGAAAAAAGAATGA
>NW_023339674.1:3528057-3547181 GCF_004916995.1 Morone saxatilis
TCATTCTTTTTTCAGATTTATTTTTAATAAAACAAAGTATTAGACACATGAAAAATTGGAGTCAATGATGGCACTGGATTGAAAGGTAAGGAAACACCAACTTAATACAATTCAACCTGAGGTTGGCATGAATGTCTGTACCAAATGTCATGGCAATCAATCCAATAGTTGTGGAGACATTTCACTCAAAACGTCAACACCATGGTAGACAAGAGAAAAAGTCAGGGGATCACAAAAGTTATTCGAATTCATCCTCCAA
Source organism: Morone saxatilis (assembly GCF_004916995.1). Lineage (NCBI taxonomy): Eukaryota > Metazoa > Chordata > Actinopteri > Moronidae > Morone > Morone saxatilis. Next base: position 3,528,317 of record NW_023339674.1, read on the forward strand.
GATCCATAAATGTGCAAAATGTCTTGCCAGTGCATTCAATAGTTGAGATATTTCATTCTGCCCCTGCTACTGTGGCTAAAAAGGGACATAAGGATCTAATCAGGCCTACACTTGCACAATCCAAGCCTCCATCATTAACATGTAGAATTTCTGCTTGAACATATGTCATTATTGTTGCTTAGGACAGTATTCGATTGGGCAAAATGATGTTGGCAGGCAGGCATTAACTGTGCTAAGCCAATGTTATTGTGCAACAATTTGCACATGCATAATTAAAGCCTTGCCTTTCTCTTTTAGATGAAAATAAAGCGAACATTGTATTTCTCAGAATCTACAGACTTAATCAGATTAGTTCTCACAGTTGATACTTATAGACATGAGGATTTAGACCTGTTAATTCAGGTAATAGAACAGTATAGTATAGATTGTACTTGTCGCAGTAGTCCATATCTGATGATTCAGACTGTAATGAAATTGCTTTTTGCATGAAGAGGAGATGATAGAGGTGAAAGGAGGAAAATAAAAGTATATTCATACCAGTGGCTGAGAATAGCTCCATTCTCTGTGTTCCTAGTTGACCGCTCTGTTGAGAATTGGCGACCCTCTCTGCAGTGGCACAGCGTTAATGACTCAGAAAATACAGCCAGGCAGGATGCTTCCATGGGAGAATCAGTATGGCCACCATAACGTGGATGTGCACTGTTTTAATAAGCAGGTGCAGAGCTTGAATGTAGGTCTCATCAAATCCGGCAATTAATATGTTTAGAGGAACTTTGATGATGAGCATTTTTTTCAGTAACAGCCCAATAAAGAGCACTGAGTTCAAAGTGTTGCATATAAATACTGCTTTCTCTGTCTGTCTTTATATGTTTTGCAGGTGTGCCTGGTTATGATTCATACTTTATAATGGAATGCTATTTTCAAGGTACCAGGATATTTGTGAAATGCCACCTATATTTCTGCAGCGTTAGTGCTGAATACAGCAAAGCTCTGTGGGAGAACTTGCAACCTGAAGGCTCCTGTACTCCCATAAGGAACAGCTGAACTTACGTCTGGTACAATAATAACAGACTCCCATTCTGATCGATGATGCTAACATTTTTATTAAAGTTTCAGAAATAAGCTGCATGCAAGCTGAATTAATGTGAATGTGAAATAGTCTGATCATTCTATTCATGAAACATCTTTTGCCTTGTTGGCTTAGCATGAGCTCTTTCTAGCTTGTTTGCATCGTCAGTGTATGGTAATACACAGTTACAGTGCATTACAAAAGCCAATGATTTTTAAAGGACCATTTTGTGTCTCTCTAGGGCCAGTGTTTGGTTTGTCCATTCTGGATAACTGTAGAAACATGGGGTTCAACATGGTTGCCTCAAGGGAAAGTAAACCACATCATCTGTAGATATAAAGGGTTCAGTCCAAGGTAACAGAAACATAATTCTTATTTCCAGGTGATTTATATATGAATGACAATATATTATTGCATATTATATTTCATTTCTACCAACAGAGCCACACAGTACACAGTACATGTCCAGTACACACTGGACCTGAAGTAATCAGGTATCAGAGAATTATGTACTGTTGAGGAAAATGTGACTCAGAAACACCACAGCAATTGAGACTACTGACAATATAAAATACACTGACCTGAGCCACAACAGCCTGTTATTTCAGTTCCTCCTGGTACAATAACTTGATGTCATTCATTTGAGGGAACAAATTGATTAATTTGTGTGCCCAAATTGCATATTAGAGAGTATGTATTACTCATTTGTGTGCCCAAATTTGTTACTCATGCGTACAAATTAATAACTCTCATTATTTAGTAGTTCGAGATTAGCATTTCCTAATGATGAAAAATGTTGCCCCTGATACCTGCTGTGCTCTATACAGTAGGAACACTGAGTGTTTTTCTCATGACCCCATTGGTTGGAAAAACACACACCAGCAGTACTTCCCGTACATCCCTGTATCTAAATGTAAGCAAGGTTACATGCTGAGAAAATTACTGATTTTGTGGTTTGCGTCTCATCTCAAACACTTTGTACAGGTAACCATCAAACTGACTTTGCAGTAGTAGTTGAGTAAGCTGTAATTTTTCCTGAGAGGGCAGTTTTGGTGGTTGTATAGATGCACATAATTGGACTCAATGACTGAACTCATTGAAGGTTTAGAAAAACCTGGTAATGCCAGGCTAGGTACAAACTACATGATTTTCAAATTCTCTGAAATGCTCCTTCCCTGTCTCTGGTTTCCTGTTCTCCTGTTCATCCACCATCTCGAATATCTTTCTTTACATTTGCATTCAGAGGTGCTCCAGCAAATTTAAGATTTTGAGTTGAGTAAACTCCAATTATTTTGAAAACGTTTTTGGACCAGACAGCTCACAATTAGGTTATATATATATGGTGAGGAGCATGGATGTTTCTGCAAAAAGACAAATTCTAGCAAAAGTCAAATTAGTCTGCACCAGGTCTAAATATACTCGCAGAATATTGATTAAAAAATGCTTTCAAGATTACTGCTAATTTGTGTTTACCATCCACAGCATCTGTATGTTTTACTTCAATGAGCAATTAACGCTGTCTTTCATTAGAGCTGTGTCAGAGTTTCCTCATTAAATCCAAGTACATCTTAGGCATTAGAGATTCAATATTAAACACTGTTTTGCAGGACATTCTGAGTGGGTTGTTAAAGTTGTGCCGTACATGGTTTTGCAATGTAAAGCATCTTAATAAATAGGGTTCTATATAGATAATGTCTTCCTGTAGCTGCATATATATGCTATGAACAGAGTCTGATGCATTTAAAATGTTTTAACTTCTTTAACTCAAACCACAAAAATGTTTTATTGAAAATATATTTTTCAGGCTTATGTGAATGTTTGTTTTCTTCCGTATCACTAAAACTCCTCCTCCTATATATTGTTGATTGTAGGAAAAAGGTAATATTTCAGTACGTCCACATGTGTCTGGATGGAGAGGGTGCATTAAATGAGAGGGATAAAGAAATGCGCCTTACAAGGAAATTTTATTTTTTCTTGTCCCCTTCCACATGGCTGCTAGAGGTCGAGGTCATCAGCAGAAAAGTCATCCAGGATATAGAGTATAAAGATTCACTGTCTGCTATAGAGATTCACTGTCTTGCTTGAGGACACTTCAAGGTCCTGTATAGTTGAAAGAGATTTTCCCTGCTCACTATGAAACACTGATGCCCCACAGTTGTGAAGAGCATGAACAAAGCTAAAGAAGAAAAAAAAGAATGAATTTGTGCCATTGATATTCAGTGGGTGAAACTGAATTGACAAAGAGTTCTTCTTGAACACATATTTAGTATTTTTTCTCCCATCTGTAATTAAATAAAGGGGACTCATCTCATCAGAGGACATTGATGAAATTTAGATTTGTTAGGTCAAGCTTTCAGTCTGTAAGACCTTTATCACAACATCAGATTGCTTTGGAATGCTAATTGTTTAAATTCCAGTGACTTTGAAAGGAGGAGATATGGGATGATAATAAAAATAAAGCTAGAATTGTTTTGTTTGTGTGGTATATGCAATACCTACCTGGATAATGTTCAGAGATAAAGTTTTTAAAACACTACATGTATGTAACACTGTGGAGTTGCAAGGAGGTGGTTGGACTGTCCAGACTGCAACAAAACCACTTCGTTTTAAAGTTAGGGAAAGTTTGGGATTTTTTTTAATGTTCAAAAAATGTATGTCTTAAGTCACTGCTGACTTTTGAATAATGCTGTAGTCACTATGAATGGATAGTGTTTTCCAAGATTGCCTATTTTGGCAGACAATAATTGAAATACCCTGGCGCGATTTACTGACGTGTTCATTATCAACATTTTTCCAACTTGCCAGGTATGTAAATTAGCAACATCTCCTCCTTTTTTTGTTAATAAAAAAACTAATGTATACATTATGCATTACATTTTCCCCTTAAAACATTTTTTCGAGCAGACAGGGCTGAATATTCACGTTTATATTTCTTGTAACAACTTCACTTCAAATTTTAGGTTGTTACTTTTTAATCTCCTGTGAGTCACTTCTCTTTCTACCAACAGTCTGACATGTACTTATAATTAGTTCTAATTATGCCACATACTGTAACTAACATACTTGCCAATCTGCTTTTGTTTCATTCTCATAATTGGTAATTGTGGACATTTCTCTTTGTGCTGGTGCAACACTAAAACAAAGAGTGTAGTCAGGTCCGACCGTGCAAGAATAGACCTGACATGACTATTGTTCAGCCTATAAAGTGTGTCAGAAAATGTATAATTCAAAGTCATATTACCTTAAGCTGCAACATCACATTTCATTCATGAGACCCCTTTTTGAAAACTGGATGATTTTTCTGGAAATTAGACTTTACAAGAAATATGATTAACAGTTTGTCTGAAGTTATTTTTCTCTGACAAATCTTTTAGCTTCCCCTTCTTGTGCCACTGCATTGAATAATGACTAATCCAGTTAGCCCCATGATCAAACATTAAAGTAATGGGGGGGGGGGGGGGGGTTTGGGCAAGGGGACAATGAAGGATATGAAGAAAGAATAATTAAAATAAATCTCTGAGGAGCATATGAGCAATGCCGCTATATTCTTCTTAATTATCTTTTAAAGCCAGCAAAGGCGTCACTGTAGCTGGCTTTTGTTCCCCTTGAGGAACTATTTACCTCAAACTGTATTTCTTTGTTTTTCCTAATTCTTTGCAAGTTGGAGAATGTGTTGTCTTTTTTGTTTATGAATACGACATCAGAGGAAGGTGTTTAATTTACAAATGCAGCAATATTCACCTCCAAGAAAAAAAAAATTCAAATATACCAAAACAAGACAATGAATTAATGAAATAAAACGATTTAAAAGGCAAATTCATAATGCATGATTCCATCTACTGCGTTCATCGTGTTTTGACTGTTATTTTAATACTTTAAATAATTTTTCATGGTCCCTGAATACTTATCTCAACTGTTTTATTTGCTTGTGCTATCAGCCCTGTAGTTGTTATTACAGATTATGCAGACTATTCTCTACAAGAAAAAAATAAAAATAAAGTAATAGCCATCATCTTACATGGTGGGATTTAATTGAGTGGACATTATTGTAAGAGATGTAACACTGTGGTGAGAATGTTCACATGAATTCAGAGCTGAGAATAGAAGACACATTCTCTGAATATTTAATGACTGTCGCATTACCCCAGCCTAATCAAATGATCAGATTTGCTTTTTTTTATTCACACAGTTTATTTATAATGCGCTTTCCTTATGCAAGTGAGGGGATCTACTGTATATTTATCCTCAGTGCCGAGCTAAGAATGTTTTGAGTGAACTAAGATGGAACTGGATCTTGAATGTGGGTGAAAACAAGAATACAAAATACCTACTCTATGGCGTGTTTTTTTAGGTCATTGACATTAACACACAGACATTAAATAATCTCTCGCCTATCAAGAAAACACTGTAACGCTTCTAGGCTCAAGGAGAGATTATGTGGGTTTTCAGCAGTTTATCATCACTTCCCACTGACTACCTCTCAAGAATATAGTGATCAAAACATGATGGATAGCTTTCACATTAGCCTTCATCTGCAATCCCTCTTGGCAGCACCCACAGAGGTATTCATTCATACTTGTCTTTGTGGGCGTAAATGTGAATATACGTACCCATGCAATCTGTCATGCTTGGTCATAGCACGCTGGGGAGCAATTAACTTTAATCAGGCTTCAACTGGGTCAGTAATTCCAAAAGCAATCACAATACTCAAGACATTTTGACATTAAATGTAGACTTGGCACCGAGCTTGTTTCCTGAAGAACTGATTCATATTTGTTTCCCATGATTCTTGCTACTAGAAGTGAATGCCTAGTGATTCTGTTTTTGCTAATGCTAATTAAACTTTGTTTGTTTTTAAATGGTAGTTTAAGACAGAACAAGTGCTGAAATAATTAGTTGATCAACAGAAATGAGTAACAGCCTTGACAATTGATTAATCATAAATCATTTATCAAAGGGGACACATTGTATGCAAATGTCGGTACCAAGGCAGGACATCTGTGTCCTTTTTAAAAGTTTTTTTTTGAGGTTATGGAAGAAGTTTGTGCCAATGGACGGGCATTTAGCAGGTTGCTTTTTTAATGAAGGGGACTCCTACAGTCATTACCTGCAATTACATTTTCACCTTTTATGTTAACTGTAAGCACAATATTTCCCTACCCTTAAAACATTGTCGTTGCAGGATTTCCCTAAATCTCAAATATTTCCATATTTAATTTTTTTTGTCTGGTGGTAAGGTTGGGCGTTTAGTACCAAGCATGGGTCAATCTCCAAAATGTCTTGCTCCTACATTTTTAAATGCAATCAAAATCGTCATTGGGCTCCACCCATGATCAGAACGGTTTTAAAATAGCACCAGCCCTTGTAGTCCTATAACTTGATGACCAGGCGTTCCACTCCATTTTACACCAAAGTTCAATCAGTTTCACCTTTTGACCTTGTTTGTTTGAAACTTTTAATGTGGAACCTGTGAGATGACAGCCTTCTATTACATTAGTGTTTATCAAATGGGGATAAACGTACCACTAAGGGTAATTTGGAGTACTGCATTGGATACTCAAGATTGTTTTTTGATTTTATTAATGTTTATGTTAAAATATCAGTTATCTAAAATTCCTAAATTAATGAAACTAGGAAAAATTGTAAATGTCAGTTCGATAAACCACATTTTATATTCAGTATTCCCATTTTTCAATGCAATCGTTAACTGCCTTAAACTGTTAACTGCCCTAAAGCCTCTGGAAGAGAGTTTGATCACTTTAGTTGCCTCTGTGCCACCAACAATGAATGACTCAGATCCAGCATATGCCAGTGTTTCTCATTAAATGTTGCAACAAATGCTTACTTATCAAAAAGACAAATTAAATGCAACTTCAATGCTAGCTTAGTATAATTGCATGATGACAAACAAATGCCTCATGTTAGGAATCCACCACTAAATGAATGGAAAACTATGTTAAGTGTTTTTCAGTTAATAGGTTGTGCTGTTTTATATCTCCTTTTTCTTGCCTTTTTTTGGTTGACAAAATGTTTTGTGCTGGTCAGGGGGTACTTGACTGAAAAAGATATTTCAAATGGGGTGCATTAATGAAAAAAGTTTAAGAACCACTGTATTACATAACCTAAAATGACCTGTAATGCATAAAAAAGCTAATTAATTGTGTTTTCATCAGTTTCCTAATTATCTTCTGTACTGAAGGTTAATAACAGCTGGTGCCATCCTTTGGGTTAGACTAAAGTAAATAATGCACATTAACACAAACATTCTTCACACATTGTTTGGCACTTGTCTGCTTCCTGGTACACTTTGGTACCATGAACCTACTGTACACTACATTTTGCATCTGCACACTACACTGCGCCCCACCTTGCAATGAACATAGCTCCTGCCACTGATCATTTATATAGTGGACATTAGAAAGAAAAATGGAAAGCCTGAGTTATGAACTGAAGGGTCTCACTTTCCAATCTGTAGCCCCCCTTTAAAAACACATACAACATGATGGAACTGTTTTCGCTAGCTCCCCAGGGCAGTGATGATGATGTATAAAATCGGTGGACTTTCCCTTTAAACAAAAATGCTAACATATTCAGCTATAGCTTCTCAAAAGTGAGGCTTTGTGCTATTGGTTTGACAAAAAGCAATATGGGAATGTTACTTTTGGGGAATGTGTGATGGGAATGTTCCCTTTTTGTTTACATTTATAGATGAAATGATTAAAAATAAATTAACCTAAAATAAATCAATAGATTATTTGACAAGGGAAATAATCTACTTGCAGCCTTATAGTGAAATATGATTCTGTATGCATCCATGAACATCTGCAGGACTGTTTTTTCACTGCTTTTTTTGGAGACTTGAGCCGTGTGTGTGCGTGTGCACATACTGTATGTGTGAGAAGTCCTTGTTTACATCTGTTCCAGTGTGCCGGGTTCATTGTGAGAGAGCATTTATTCGATAAAGGCTTAAAGGGATTTGAGATGAATCTTGTTTCTCTGTCGTTTTCTGCTCCCTGTTTGATTTTGGTATGAAGGCTGAAGATGAAGATTAGAAAGAGCTGTGCAACCATAAAGGATGTGTTGGGACTATCTCAGAGCTGTATGCCTTTCATTTGACCTCTCTGCTGATTTATTTATGACTTTGACCCTATAACTATTCAGATTTAAAGTTTATGTATCTATAATCTGTGAATTAACTCTGTGAATTAACTTATCCTTCTTTAACCAAATCCTACCAAAGTCTGACCCTGATATCTTCTGCAACATTTTGGTGGTTCTTTATTCACCATGATCCTACTGGCCTCCTTTACAGTGATATCACCTTGAACTGAAAGCTCCGTGTAAGAAAGCCTGAACAAATTCCAAATTTGCTACCTGCTCTAATCTCACACATTCAAAAGAACCTTGCTCTTCTGAGACCAGACTCCATTATACAAAGAGCTAGAGAAGAGCCAGTAATTCACCCTGTTAAAATTAAAAAAAAGGTTTGGTCTATGAATGGATATTTGAAGCATGACTTCACATCTGTCACTGGCCAACACCTGAATGTGCATGCTGTGCCCACACAGGTATCAGAGAATCAATATTGACTGTGAACGTTGCATTGTGAGGCCTACAGTAACCTTGCATGGACATTTCAGGGTTTGAAAGCAGAGTCTCATAGAGCAAATAGGATGTAATTTAGCCGGATTTGTCATGTAAAGATATCCCAGTAGAAAGACGAATGATGTACCTGTTTGTGTCAGATTGATAGTTATGACATAAGTTACATGATATCCTGCTGCCAGGATTATCTGATGGAGCTGTGAGCTGACACATTACCAAGAACACTGGTATCCTTATCAATATTCACTCTGCATCCTGAAACTCTACCAAACAGATGGCTTTGCTGCTCTTTTTACATAAACCCACAAGAAAATGTTACAAGTCTTGCATACAAAACACAACACAGGCTCGAATAATGGGGTGTCACTCTGCATAATGTCCACATTTCTGATGGATTTAGGCTCATAATGGATTCTTAATTAACGCTTGTACATTTTGAAAGGCGCCGGTGCCTGCACAAATGATAAGGCTCTCTAACCACCCTGCACTCGCTTTTTTGGAATCAGTGGACGTGAACGTGATGATGATGATGCGATAACAGCTCTATATAGATCCCTGTGTGTCTGTGTACCAGTCTACCATACATCCATCTGTGGCGTTGTAATATTCCCGAACGTGGGCTGAGTGCGTCATTTGTCTTAAGTGTCAAAGGCACTTGACATTACGGGCCCTCCGGCTCGCATCTCAAAGAGAGGTTGACAGGGATCTGCCAGGCGATTTGGAGCCATCCGAGACAGGGCTGATCCGTCAGAAGTCTCCTCTTTGTGCACTTTAAAAGTTAACCACAAAGATGACTTTCGGGAAACTTTAGCTGAGGCCTGAGACCAAACCTCAACTGTACGGAGGAAGCCAGTCGCCAGCCTGCAGCATGCTGGTATGAGAAGATGAGCAGATTATTCACTGAGTACTGCAGCATGATGGGCTTTGGCCAATTTAGCAATTTATCCAAAGCCAGTTAAGTGGTGGGATGGACGATTGCAGGAGGCAGAGAAGCACTTGAATTGATTCTGTGCTCTTTCTTATGTGTCTTATAGATCTAAAATGATCTAACTCTGCATACTTTCTGTACCACATAATTTCTAGATTTTTATGTCAGAATTGGTTTTGAGAAAACAGAAATTGGTGCAAATTGCATTGAAGTATAGCCTTTTCTACTCACTCCCTTCCTGGTGAAATGATTCTGGGAGAGAAACTTGCACTGCTGCTATGTCTGATAAATGTCTCAGCAATGATTTATTTCTGCCAGATACCCATAACGTCACCGTTCTGTCAAATTCATTCACTCTGATCAAGGAGCAATTTCAGCACATACACTGGAAAGGCTTTTTTGATTTAGTTTTTGACATTTTTGCCAATATGTCTGACATGCAATATATGCAAATTGAACGTCTCTAATAAGCATCTTCTTTGGTTCAATTGGTTCAAACCCTTTTTCTCTCATCAGTCAGACAGTCTGCACGTCTAATTTTGGTCATGAAAATAGCCTTATTATTTTCCTGATAAGGGCATGCCTATTGAGATGTCACTATTCTGTTCTCGCGGAGCAATCACCCCATCCATTCAATTTGGATTCAAAATATCACTTGCACTTCTCAGGGGAGATTGTTACCTTTTGCACAGCATGTAGGTGCATGCACACATTCACACACACACACACACACACACACACATTTGAGCACCTCATCATTGTCATCTGGAATAAGACTTGAATGATGGATGGTTTTGTGATGTATTCAAGGCCAAATAGGAACGCCGAGTACTCCCACCCAGCTCCTCCAATTTTTTGATCTCTGGTCTGCCAGGAGGAGGAGCAAAATGTGGCATCAATATGTGCTGTTGATATTTTCTTCATCTGGGGATAAAACAACGGGTGGTTTGAGTTAGGGGTCAGGGGAATCTCATTAACAACCTGTGGAGGAACAGGATGAAAGCTATATATATAGCCGCGCCTTCTGCCCCTGGGAGGTTCTGATTCCAACCTGCATAGTCCCTGCACTCCCTCTACGGGTGTGTTCTTCCTGAGAGGTTGAAAAATGGACGGCACCAAAGCAGATCTGAGGAGCTGTTGCCGAGCAGCTGCACTGTGAAATTGATATTAATTGAAATTGATTATTCAATCTGGGACACATGGGTCATTAATTTCTAATCTCTCCCTTCAATCAATAATATATCCCTCTCTCTAAAGTGTCTTTTACAGCTTTTAACTCTTGTTTATGAATAAAAATGATTACAATGATAGCATTCCTTAATTAAAGCCGAGGCTTCCCTGCCTCATCATTATTTTACTGAATTTCATGCCTCTACAAGAAAAAAATGTCATTAAGCTAAAAGAAAAGACAGTCAGAGAAGGAGGAAATTCCTTGTTTGAACTCACTCCTTTATGTCAAAATGTTTGCACTTTTACCCAAATTTTGCTTTAATAGTTTGATTCCTTTGGATGTCAGAGACAAATGTGTTGTCTAATCTGTATTGTTCTCATAACCGTACTGGCTTTTTTTTTTATCTGTATGGAGCTGGGAGGGGACAACACAGTCCATGAGGTGATATATAGAAGACTGTCAGGTAATTTAACACACCCTTTGGCAGCCATGTGGAGGCTTGGGCAGCGATTTTCCACTTTAGCTTAGACTATAGCAGATTTGACCTATAGACTCACAATATGTTTTAGGTGCTTAAATTCCTTTTTGGTTATTTTCATTCATATACATTTTTTCTTTGGACTTCCTCAATGACACCAGGTACAGTTTATGTGTCCCAATTCCATTCTACATAGCAATAGTATATGAATTGTAATGTGTACTACTCATCATAGTAACTGTGTCCCAAATCCATATTTATATAAAATTAGTATACAACATGCACTGTAAACAGACTTTCAAAGTATACTGTTTTTGTAAATCATATAATAAAAATCAATGTACACACAGGACTTGATCCAACATGGGCACCAATGGATGTAAATGAAACTGTGACTTTGGAATTTGCAAAGAGAAAGCAAAATGTTAAATTAAAATCAAAAATACAAGATCTTTGAGCTGTCTTACCACAATCAATAAATGCAACGATATAAAAAAAAATCTATTTGTAACTCCTCGTCTCTTTGTGCAGTGCATCGTGGGACAATAGTGTCCATCAACACACTCAAAAATCAGGCAGGTTGTCCGATTATTGACATCTTTGAGTGTACCTTATTGTGTAGTTTTTTCAGTGTGATCGCACTACATACCCAACACCCTCTTAGTATGGAATTGGGACACCCCTAGTGAACTGTATGACAAAACTGCTATACCTATAAATATTTCACTTATGACGTTTCTTTAAAATACTAATTTGAATGCTGGCAACTTGTGTTCTCACCACCAACCCCTTTATGTGGATACAGAAAATTAACACAGGCTTCTTCAGACAGAGTTGTTTGCCACAATACAGCCTGATTGGGCGTTGATTATGTTTGTTGGTTCAACCTTAATTATCCCGGCTGTTTGGTACGCATCTTCTCCTTCTGATTGCTGACGCATATCACCATGAGGTTGCGAGCAGCAGCATCCTGTGCACGTCAACAGCGACATTTCAAGTGCCACTGAGGCTCCTAATGATCATTTCCAAGCACTCCAGGCTCCTCTGGATTTGATTTGGAGTGTGTGTGTCATTGGAAAGGGAGCTTTTTTAACAAACACACACAAGTATTTTTTTTTTCATGAACTTGCCTATTCTTGAATCATCATTCTTAAGGATGTTAAGACCTGTTTGCCCCTGAAGTGATTGAATTACCTCTTTTCTCTGCAGCTTGATAAACACAAATACTTTAAATGAAAAGCTGGTATGGTTTAACCTAAAATATATACATAGACATATTTACAGCACTGATTACAATAAGGATTCTCAAATATATGTATCAGAAGGATAGATAGAAGATGGATGGATGGATGGATGGTGATATTTGTATGTCTGAAGGAAAAAATATAGTCAAAGGAACATGAATAGTTATTGATATCATTACATAACCTTAATATTTGTGGCAAGAAAAAACAGTTACAATCACATAATAATCTCATCTGATTTTGGAATGTGTTATTGATTTCTAGGCTTTTTCAATTAAACTGGTGTCAAATGAGGAATAGGGGAGCCATGGGCCAGACAAATACAGCTATCTTGTAGTATCAAAGGGATACGATCAACATGTGGTACTGTTATTAACCTTGATAAGTCATCAGCAAAACAGCATCTCCTCGAGTTTCCTGGCTCATGTTTGTACAGCAACTGTGGAGTTTTCGATCATAGAGCTATGGAACAATCTCTGTATGATTTAGATTTTTTTGTTTGTTTGTGTTTTTATTCATTTACTTATTATTTTGTGCTTGTGAACGTGGATACACATGGATGTACAAAAGCATGCGGGGGACACAACATGCAATCCTTGAACTATTCCACTGATCAACAGGTGGCGGTCACACACCAAGAAAAGCATCATTGTGCCAGCAAAGACGGGGAGAAAAGACTGCTAGCGAGTAAACATGGATATAAACAATGCAGGTTGCAAAACAAAAGAAGAAAAATACTTTGCAAATGTTTTATCATGAAGAAAATGCATTCAAAATATTTTTTTATACCTCAAGGATATACACAATGTGATCTAGAAATGTTTGTTTACAAGAAAATTCCACAGCCCCCATACAGATTGTATGAGGTACCTATCCATTGTCAATGTATTACAATGCATGGCAGTCAGCATGTCCCTAGATTTTAGAAGCAGACAGGAGTCCTGGCAGGGAGGCAAAGTGATGCACTGCAGAGGACAGAGGCTATAGAAACATTTATTTTAGCTACATAAAAAGGCCCACCTAAAAAAAAGTCAATATCCGTTTTAAGTGTACCTTGCTGTCAAACAAGCCTTTTTCTTTTTCTAACCACAGGACTTCCATATTCCTACGCACAAACCCAACTGCGCTGCACACTGTAGCCTATTAGCCGCAGATCAGCTGGTCAGAAAGTTAGACTGAAACTGTGAACCAAATAGCTGATCTGCTGTATAATATAGTGCGTGGTGCAGTTGGGCTTGTGTGTAGGAATACAGTATTTCTACAGTCAGTGCTAAAGAAACTAATATTGTTGCTTTGGGTGGAAACCTTGTATTTATTTGTATATTTTTATAAATCAGTGCTATTGGTCACTTTTCATGCCTGTCTGTGGGTTTTACAAGTATTTACCCACTGAAAAGTATTTAATAAAAAATAAAAAAACTTTGACAACATGCTGTTCAATTATTGTAAACTCACAGGGCTTTTTACATTTCCTGAAAAGTAATAGTTCTGGACATGTGAGATTTTTGAGGCAGTGATGCTATAACAAAAGTTATTCCACCTCAACCATCCATTAACAAGATGCTCATTTGCATAGCAATAGCCCAATAATTTAATATACAGAACAATTAAAATAGCCTACTTTTATTTGTTATAGGTACATTTTAATCACATCCCTGACCTGAGCAATATTTTGAATGCAGGGCTTTTTTTCTCTTACACTTAGGTATTCCTAAGAGGGGGTGGATGGTAAAATATCGGCCCAAAGCTCATTTTTTATCTTGGGGCCTTCTAGCTGGTTAATCTAGCCCTTGTACCTCTCCTACCACTGCCAGTGTAAGAAAATAAGCCCATCAAACAGTAACTGTGAGATCAGGAATGGTGTTACAACCGTGTTAAGATACATACTTACCAATAGTGAAAAATGAATAGCCATTTCATTTTAATCAGATTCTTTTCACAGCTGATTTCCCCTTTTATACACAGTTTATGTTGGTATTCCTATCCATTTAAATTACCTTCATGAAATATTACTTAATAAGGCCCATTTAAATCACCCCATTTGGACAGAATTACCATTATCTAAGGCCAAGTCTGGTGTTTGATGAGCATTAAGTAGGTAAGCAATATTTTATTCAAGCATTGCAGCACTGTAGGGCCTCAGTTATACAGAGAAGAAATAGTGCTGATTTCACACTCTACTCCCCTAACACACAGACTCAGACACTGACTGTGGAGCAGTGTATTTGTAAAAATGTGACACAAATCCAAATAATTCATAAATGACCTTGTCTAGCGCAGGTGCCTCAATCCTCTGATGAGTACATGTCACAGCAAAGGATTGTCTAATAAGTGATGCATTGGTAAGCCTGGCTAGAGGATCCCTAAAGCAATTCTTTTGTAATTGATGTTGCAGCATAAAATGGCTCTCAGTGGGCAAGGCTGATTAGGTTGGTTTTTTGTTGCTGTCTAGCCGCTCGGCTCTCACAAACAGTCACTCACCAGGTGGAATGACAGTTTCACATCCAATTATCCCATTAAGCCCGATTTCATTCTTGTGTGTCCTGTCGTGTGTCTCTCATCTCATCTCTAAATGCATGTTTGCAGACGAGAAGGGTCTGCATATTAATATTAAAGTCTGATTATTGACTATCACTTGCAATAATGGACAGCGGTAAAAACAAACACACAAGGTGCTGGAGTTTATTCCAGAGTATTGAATATAATCTATAATTTATGAGAATGAATATGCTAGAAAAAAAAAAACATATCTTTTTCCCACCCTCTCCTCTTCTGTTTCATCCTCCTTGTTTTATTTTCTGTATTCACAGCCATGTGGACTCTGGGGACTTAATGCAAATGTCCTGGTGCTCCATTTACTCCTTGATCCAACAGAGTTCATCAAGTCTAATCAAATGTGTGCTCCGTTGATTCCCCCTCCTCGTAACAGACACAGAGAAAGGAACATAAATATATCTGTTTGTGTATGCGACCTCATAATTTTTCAAAGCACTTCAGTGCATTCTGAGGCACTGCATGAGCGTGCCTAAAATGTATGTACTGTGCAATATTACACATAATGATGATATTACATACATATAATACATGATAACATGCAGCTGCCTAGCAGTACTAAACCCAGCAGCCCAAGCATGCAGCAATGTATATAACATATTCTGTAGTAATCTGACAATTATGGTAATGCTATAAAATTAGCTCACCGTGTGCTTTTGATGCATTGTAAGTGTTTCTAGCATTGTGCAGCTGTGTTCTGTTGGGGTGTCTGAACAATTATTACAATGGTGTCATGCGTGATGTTTGAAAGCATATTTTCCACCATGAAAGTAGAAAGTAGAAACAGTGTCATTCTCTATGCCAATGATGTCATGCTTTTTCCTTCACTCTGTGTGGTTTGACTTGGATTTTTTCTAAGACACATCTTCAGTTTACTTTAGAAACAGAAAATGCTTGAATTTTAATAAGTAGCCTACTTAGATCCTACTTTTATTATTAGATTATTAGAGATTGGGGCATTTGATTTTTGGGGTAGGAAACAATAAATTGGTACTTATGCTCTCAATTGTAGGGCTACTACATAGTTGCCTACAACCTTACATATATATAACTGTAATGAAAATTGTAAAAATACTCAAGTAACATTTATGCAATGTTATAATTGAATGGGCTGTGTTTAGGTGATCCCTTTTTGCAATAATTTCAGTATTTAATAGGATTTAATAAACACAGCAATGCATCTGTGCAGTGGTTTCTAGTTGTTTACCCCTACTTTTTTGGGGTTCCTACCTGTGATGTAGTATTTCAAGAGTCGGAACTAACACCTGCAAGTGAAGCACCAAATAAGTATGGCATAAGAGGAGATCTAGCAAAGTAAAAGATTAAAAATATAACTATATATATATTAGAAGAGTGAAGACAAGAACATGGATGAAGCAAGTAAGGTTCTTAAGTAGTAAGCAGCTGATGAGGTATGTTCATTAATTTCTATGCAGTAAAAGAAAGTGTAAACATTAAACATGTAGTAATGTTATGGTTATATTTTTTTCTGTGAGATATTCAAGGTGTACAATTTACATGCTATTAGAGTGTATGTAGTGTGTAAGTAAAGCTACACTTTAATAAGTAAATGCACAATTCATGGTTTAGCTGCAAGTTATGTTTTATGTTCATGCTAGGTACCTATATGTGCTAAATGTGACCCGTTGTACAGTTAAAACGGCATCAATTATAAGACATACACGTATTGCATTAAATTTTTTTTTTTTCTCCTTTAACACAGTTCTCACGGGTTGGTCTATCAGAGAATAAATCCCATCTTTAACCATGACCTCGTGCCTCGAGCTACAGTCACTAATAAGTTACCTCTGTACCTACCATGTTTGAAACATGAAGGTGCAGTCTAATCTATAATGTTGAAATGAGGATGCTTTTTGTGATTAACATTTTCCTCAGAGAAATTATATTAACAGCATAATTGCTATATCTCATAATCAATCTCATAATTAATACTGAAAAACATAACATTCAATTTAACATAAGTTCACTAAAACTGTTTTCTTTCAATACTTCTCTCTCTCTCTCTCTCTCTCTCTCTCTCTTATTCTCTGCACATCCACAGTCGATGCAGCCTTACTTCCTAATGAATGGCATTCATCTGGCACCCTGAGTAATGTCATTTTACAATGCATCATAGCAGCTAATAAACTCAGGATTGATTTGTGCTTATACAAAAACACATCAGGCGGAAACCATCACATCGGTAATAAATTGATGCTGATCTGGTCGTGGGGACAGAGCAGCCAAATGCCAGGAGAATTTTATTTATTTATATTTTTTTCCCATTGGAGGCTCCTCGGCGGGGCAATCGATCTCGGTGCAGAGCCTTTTGTTCTCTGAAGTAATAAAAGAGCATATTGATTTATTGGCGGGCGACAGTTACCTTTTGCCTCCTCCTCCTGTTCCGTTCCACTGTCGAGTCCCCGGGGAGGAAAAGTTTGGTCTGTATGGAAGCTGAAGCCCTCACTTTGCTACAGCACAATGCACACCGATACTGACAGTGAGATATAAAATCCCTGCAAAAATAAAATGCAAGCGGTATAGATCTGGACAAGCAGAGTTTTTTTCTGGAATGGGTGTTAGTCAGGACAGGGGGCTTCATTGAACAAATATGTTTGTTGATTTTCTGACTCAAATGATAAGAGAGGCCCAGTACTAATCTCCACTCAGGGATAAATGATCTTCTTGAGTTTTCATAATAAGTGTAAGCATCCATAATTGTGTAAATGTGAGCAGGAATTAATGCAGGAAACAAAGTGGCAGATGTGATAGCAGAAGTACCTGACTCAGCTAGATATCACTTTCACCCATGCCAATAGTACAGAGTGCAACTTCCCAATCCTTTGTTTTTATATAAACTGTCATTATAAGAGTTCAACCTAAATAACAGCTACTGCTTCCAGTTCTAAGGTGACATTTTAAATAAACATCAAATTTTACATATCTGTATCACCAAATTAGTCCATTTTCACTTATGAAATTGCATTGGAAATATGTGTGAATTATTTTTCTGAACAAGTTTTGACAAAATAATTCACACCTTTATCTCTACTCGGATGGAGTACTTTCCTCATGTCTTGATAAGATGCCTGTAACGGCAATGCTGAAAGGAACTGTTTTGAATTGATCCAGTTCAATCATTGATTTAAAAGTGGGGTAAGCAATTTTTAGGTATGGTAATTATTTTAAAATTGTATTTGACTATTAATCATATTTGAATGAATCCGCTAGCGGCTACAGTTGGGTGGTCGCCACCAAGAGATCCGCGATGTGCCATTTGACTCCACTTCCATCGTCCAAGTTATTTTTTTAGTAGATTTTAGTCTTGTTGTTTTTGTTTTAATTTCTTTTTAAGCGTAGCCTAGTTTATTCTGTTAAAAATAAATTTGGTTACTCCTTCCAATCTTCACTCACTGTTTAAAATACCACTGTTTACTGCTCTCCCCTGACCTAAAGAACCTTTTTTAACTCTTTTAAATCTAATTAATTCTTGATGTTTTAAGAGTCCTAGCCTCACTTACAAAACTATGGTGCAAGTGTGTCGGCCCCCTGTGTTTTTAGAAAATTTACTCATGGCCTTTTCCACTTTTTATGCAGCGCCAGTCGAAAACACAGCCCTGGCTCCTGTATATTGGGAAACAAAGTTGGATACAGACGAGCACACCACAACACAACACTCTAACTTGTTATTCCAGGTTTGGGTTTAAGTGATCGATATCCGTCAAGTGAGATGAATTTTAAGAAACGTAACACGGTTGAAAACATACATTTACGCCTCTAACATTAGTTACATTACTATGCTGTGTCATGTTATTAT
>NW_023339674.1:3547206-3562764 GCF_004916995.1 Morone saxatilis
GTCATTGTATTCGATTTCCCCAGAATTGCTTACCCTACATTTAATTGAATTATATACAAGCTTTTCTTTTCTTGTTGTTCCTCAGTTTTTCTTTGTCAGTTGCATGAAATGTTCTAAAGTGTTCTATTCATGAACTTGCCTTGCTTGTCTGGTTTCAAGGTTTAAATGAAAATGTTCATTTTCCTGGTTGATTTAAGCCGTCCAAGGTCATCATCAGTGTAAATATTCTGCCTTTGAGTGAAATTTGTCTTCAGGTTCAGTCCAAGTAGAATTAACAAAAGACAAAAAACAAAGTAACAGGAATCACCTTCAGTAAATCACAAACAGATAATTTAATCAAACAGATTTACAGATAATCAGAAGGGGCTTTTCTTGCCTCTGATACCTTTGATTGACCGACTACTAAAGGTCAGAGTGTATTTAATCAAAGCTACCCTCTTGCCACCCACTCAAACTGTCATAAGGGAGGCTGCATGTATGTACTGGTAGAATGAAAAACTGAGCTATTAACAAGCTCACAGTAATGTATTACGGCTAGGTGCCTCTGCAGGATGGATTTTTAGAACCGAGTCTGGTAATTGCACAATGAGCAGAGTGCTGTTAAACATCATAATTATGCTATGCTACCTTGGGATCTTTTTATTTTGCTGGAGGAGGAACATGTACTGCAGGGATGGCAGAATTATTTTTCAGTCCATTTTTCTTTCAAAACCACCATCCCTTTCCCTAATTACTCAGACTGTGTGGATGTTTAATTTTTTTTTTTTTGTGAAGATGGGTAAAATGTATTAACGTTTTACTCCTGCAATTTCCTGTTGCGATCTCTTTCCCTCCTGTATAAAAAGGTTTGACAACTAGGCTAAGCTAACTACCTGTGGGATACCGTTTATGGACACTTAGTGACCCCAAAGTTAAAACAAAGTCACCACAGACTAACAAACACAACCACAGGTGCTCTATCTCATTCTTTAGGCCTGTTCTTGTCATGCTGCAGTGAAGCACTCATTTCCTCTTCATAATTGACACAGCCATATCCAGGAAAAGACGTGCTGACATTTGGTAATACATGCCACCACTCACACATCTCATCAAACACTACTCATCCATGTACAGCCCTCGTCCAACGTAGCTTTTTCACATGAGTTGGAGTTGATAGGAGGAGCAGACAAATTGAGGTGATGACTGTTAACCTTCACAGGTGCTTGACTTCCCTTTGGTCTGCAGTGTCACTAAGGCACGTACATAAGAACAGATTAGAGGTGGCATCTTATACCTAATAATAATGCAGAGAAAATATTTTACCTACTGTACAGAAGCAGAATTTGAGCAGTGACTGAACTAAAATTTTGTAAAAAAAAAAGTTTGTATCGCTTTAACATTAAAAAAATCATTTTTAAACTTAAACATTATGATGCCCAAAAAAGGACCTACACAGCTTTGCCTGACCGTTTGAAGTTTATGTTTAAACCTATACCCTTTTGTCTCATAAGGACAAAAGGGTATAGAGAAGGGTATACCACTATTCTTCTTCTTCCAGAAGAAGAATAGTGGTATACCAGAGTGGGTGACGACTCCTCTGTGCACTGGACGGTGGGGGGTTTCAAGCTAAAGATGATGTCAACCTGTCTTAATGCACCTCTGCCATTTGTTATCCCTAAAGTATTAGTGCATGGTAAGTAAAGAGTACTTAAGTTTATTATTGCACTTAAAGTCACAGAGGCATTGTGAACATGGCAAATAAACTGATATTCCAGTAGATCTGGTAGTTATGGTAATTTGTTCAGCGTGTTGTCAAGTTCAGTAAAACAACTGGATAAAGGTTAAGGAAAGATTGTGGTCACGCTTACATTATAGAAAAAAAAACACACTACAAAGTAAAGCTCTTATTTGCTTCTTCTCCTTCACAGCGTACTTCGTCACACTGATTCAACCACACACAAACTGTCTCGCAGGCACAATTTAACAACAGTTTGTCAAGCTGCTATGCACTTGTCTTGGACAGAAAGGGCTGTGTGCTGCCTGAGCTTAATTGGTATTTGGTCCCGTCACCTTGTCTAAACCGGCCATGCAGTGGAAGCAGCACGTCAGCCCCACAATATCAGCAGCTGCTGTCCTCTCTCAGTGTCTATACTGGATCTGTTCAGCCTCAGTACTGCTGTGAACTCAAGAAATATTTGACAGACCTCACAGCCCAATACACAAGCATATGTGTTTATGTAAGTCAAAAAAGAGTGTTGAAAGTGTTGGAAACAGGCTGCAGGTTACATAGAGTGAATGAGGCACATGCCTCTATACAGCTGGTATACAGTAGTCAGCTTCATTGGATAAAATGTATCTTTTGAGTTGAGTTGATGTCACTTGCCAAATACATCGCAGAGAGAGGGATATTTGCAAGATAGAGACTGAAAGCGGCAGCCAGAACTATTTAATTTACACAAAATACACTTTAACACTGACATTCTCAAACCTGTCACAGGCCCAATAAGTTTGAATATGGCCTGGAACCTGCACTCAACAACTGTGGGACCTGGACTCAAATCACGAACTGTAGCTGTACTCTACCCTTTACTTACTGCCATGCTGCATTTTGTTGTGTGCACCACTGTATTCAATTTGGCCAAATAATTTAATGGTTTGATGGCATTGTGAGTAAAACGGTAAATAAGTTAAACTGAATAATGCACAACTTATTTTGACTATTATACAAAGATATGGGGAACAAATATGCTCCCTCACAATACAACCAGTTTGCTCATAAGGATTTGAAATGACAGAAACAATAGCCTCCATTTTAGTATTGTTGTATCTACTATGCATCATGGTCAAATTTAAGTATGTAACGCTTCCAAAATGAGCGGCAGTTTATAGATTTATGTTTAAAAGAATGACACATATTGTTTGCCCTGCTACTGTGAATGGAGTAAAAGAGGGCTTTTGTAATCAAATGTTTAGGGATGTTTGTAGTTGGAACAAAATTTGTGAATTTCTGTTAAGTGAAGATGTTGAGACATGTGGAAGTAATTGCAGAAAATAATTAATCTAAACATAATTACGTTGGTGTGGGTGGATCAGTTAGATACGATTCATTTACTCTGACTCTCATTTGTAAAAACTTGGTGTTTTCTAAAATAAGAAGAAAGCTAGTTAAAAGTATCATGAAAAATATTCCAACAGCTGGAATCTGTTATAACATGATGTTTTAATATCAATTTATCTACAAAATCTTGACTGACACCACTGTATTCTGGTCTTCATGGAAAGTGCACTGTCACTGAAGCAAAAGGAACATATAAAAATTACAAACAAACAGACTGTACCATTTACCATAAAATGTCCATTCATTTGGCATTGGTACTTACAGTATAAATGAGCAGAGTCATATTGAAACAGGATGGTTCAACTTTTATATAGCGATATCTGAATTTCTACTGTAGAATTTTTAATCTCTTCTTGTGAAACAGTTGTGCATTTTCTTGCTGATCCACCTCATTCTTTATGATATAGCACTGAAGGTAGTTGCCACAAAACAGAAACCGAAAAAACCAGACAAGTACATTCTTTCTGATTTCTCTCCTGATTTACCATACAGTTTGGTAATCCATAGAGACTGTAACCATTTGCCCCACAATGAGCACAATTCTTATGGCCAGGAGTTCTCCTTGAGGCCATGTACAGTCCAGATCTCCCATCAAGCAGCTGTTAACTGCACAGCTTGGTGGTCTCGTAATCCATTGAATTGGGCAGACGTGAACTGAAGGCCTGTAAGGAGGCATGAATGCGAACCACCTCGCTGGCAGTCAGTTTGAGCCGGTGCCGCAGAAGACAAGCAAACAGGTCTAACCTCTGTTGACCCGGAGGTGACAACCGGTTCACCCGATCTCGTATTTCCAAGAGCTGAAGCATGGCTGTGTCTTGGGAACCTTGGGTGTATGGGTAATCCAGCTGCAGAATCAAGTCACGGATTGCCTCTGGGTCAAAGTGCATGCTGTAGCCAAAGACCTGGATGCTGTTGATCTTCATATAGCCCAGGTTCCGAGCAGGATCTGTCACCTCTAAAGGCTCATAATAAATGCTGTCATTCACTCCATCTTGAGTCTTTATCCTGCTTCGAAGGTAGATATGAATGGTTTCAAAAAAGGTCTTCCACTTGTTGCCCAGTGTCAGAGTCCAGTTATAGCACTCAAAGGGTAGGTCCAGTTTGGTGGCCTGCCAGTCTGGAAAATTGTTCTCATTGACAGGGATGTACCAGCTCTCCGAGTGGCTCCCTCCAAAAGGGTTGATGTAGAGAGTGAGGACAGGCTCCAGGGTACTGTTCTTTGTAAGGCAGATCTGGAGGGATATTCCCAGCAGCATGTGGACCATATTAGACTTGTACTTGTTGCTCTTCAGGGTCAGCAGCATCCTCTTTCTCCATGATGGGTCAAACCAGCTGTTGAGTCTCATGTCATTGCTGATGAAGATTGCGTGGACCTATTTGAAAGACAGACATAAAAACAGTATAAATGTACCACACTCATGAACACAGTAAGTACATACATGTAGTGAAACATTTGTATTTGTATCAACAACACAAGAGCAAGAACACAATATATTGCTAAAGTTTTAATCACTGACTGTGGAATATTCATACATTTTGTGTATGAGAAAAAACAATTAAAAAATAATATTTTCTGTGCAGCACAAAGATGCTTATAATCCTTAAATGCATTTAATTTGCTCATTGTGGGTCCAATGAGCAAATTAAATGGAAATTAATGAAATTATTATGGTGCAATCTGAACATCCTGTTGCTTTAATACACACAAGGGCCAAAATGGCAGCACCGTTAGGTTTTTGGATCCAATGTTCACAAAAAACAGTAAGGCATGGAGGAATGGGAAGACTACTTTAATTGGATAATAATAGGTATTAGGTTGCTCCATACAGTTGAACATATCACCCCAAATATTATTATGTAGCTTGACAACAACATATAGTCCAACGCACTTGTTTTCAAAGCTTTCAGCCACATCCCATGGCCTTCTGTATGTAGTTGTTTAGAGCAACTCCATCCACTAAGGAAGGCCACATATATTATATATTATTATATTATAAGGTCAAGAAAGACCATTCAAGCTCATCTGTTTTTATTTATTAAGACTTGCACTATGTTGAGACAAAAAAAGGTTACTTATGTTTTTTTTTGTTTGCAACACTGCTGGGCCAGGTTTTGTCAAATAATGCCTGCTTGCCTTTAGTAAGTACTTACCTGCGTAATATTTAGGATAATGTAAGAAAGTAAACCTATTGACAATAACCATGATTGGCTCACCATATATCACCTACAGATAAAATCACTGCAAAACCTGAATTGACCTTGCATAACATTAGTGTCCATTCTAATCTATGTACCACAAACTGCTTCAGATGTAGAGAACATCCAAAACGTGGTACAAAAAAAAACAAGGGAAAACATGGGTAAACTGTGAAGTTCCTCAGTAGCCAGAAGAGCAATACTTTGTAATGCTGAGTGGCTCCCATGAGTGAGTATATCCTCCCCAGGCTACTGCTGTGAAAGACAGCTCAGCTCACGGTCAGCCTGACATGATTAAACAAAGGCTAAAAGAAAAAAATACCTCTAGCCTGCGGTCAGCTCTCTGCAGTAGGTAGCCCAGCTCCAAATCCTGGAGGTCTGTCTCAAATCCCAGGTAGTTCTCCGTAGAGTCTGCCACCATGGGCCTGCAGGCCCCCTGCGTCAGGGCAAAGCCCGGGTTGCAGCTCCCACAGCGGGTATGGTTGTCTGGTGCACATGCTGCGCAAGCCGAGCCTTCCCCAACAGAGCAAGGCGGTGGCAGCTGACAGGGGCTGTGTTCGTATCGACAGCTGCAGCTGTGGAGCTCCTCAGAGAATGCGCCAAGCTGGTTGTTCTCTGAGCAATACAGGAGAGACTGGAAATGACTCAGCCAGTAGGACTGAGGCCTGTGCCAGGGAAAGAAGAAAAACAGAAGGAGGAGAGAGAGAGGCAGAGAGGGAGTGGTTATTGAACAGGGCTTATAGGATGAGCTGGTTTAATAGGTAGCTGCTTTATTAGGTCCAGGACACCTGTCTGGGTGTGCAGACAGCTTGCTCGTTAAAAATATAAAGCATAATCAGCATAATGTAAAGCATGCAGACAAGCCTGACAGGATTCATTAAGTGTGGTTTAGGTAATATGCAGGTCAAACAACTTCTATGAAAGTTGTTTTATTTAGATGTCTAAGTTAAATAACCAACAGTGTTTCAATCACTACATTTCAATGCATACTTTGGACTAAAACACAGTTTATGCAAAACACTATTTAACCAAATTTATTTGGTCACGTGATAACAGCTGAACCATCTCCATGACAACTGAGCAAACTCTATCCACTGAAGGCTACATAAAATGACTAAAAGTTCCAGAGGATTTCCACATTCAAGCTCAAATTTGGCTTAAATGCAATGCTGATTGTGACCTGTGTAAGAAACATTGCTGTTGCCACACAGTTTCGGCATCACAAAAATCCATCTATGATTTATAGACATTACAAGGTTTAGAGTTGTATTCTAATGTCACAGTTGCTTACTAAGTGAATCCACTGTCTACTTTTTTTTCTGTTGGATATTTCTAGCAGGATAATGATGTCAAGATTGTATGGAAGTGTTTGCAGAAATACTTTCATGTTATTGAGTCAGGCTGGCCTGAGATTCCTGCGGAGTATACCAGTTTTCATGTTTTTGTTGTCCTGAAGTGCCCGATGAGTGTAGGTTACACATGCAAGGAATATGAGCGCAAACATCGGTGTTTGAAAAGGAAGAGGAAGCGAGAGACAGAGAGAGAGAGAAAGAAAGTTGTCTTTGATCAGTTTGTGACATAAATATTAGAAGTCTGCTGCCGCCGTAGGGTAACTGACTCTCAGACATACATATAATTCCCCCATGTGGGCCAGAGTTTGATTCCCGTCTGTAGCACTTTCTTGACTGTGATCCCTTTATGCCTCTTATCCTCTTTGCTCACTGAAGAGAAGAAGTGCACAGTATATACCGTTGGCTTTCCTTTCAGAAAAAAAAAAACAACCTTTTTCTTTGATGAGGGTGTATTGTGGTAAACTTTATGCTAATCTGAAAATGTTTGCTGGATTACATTTAGGGCATCCTTCCTCTGTATCCCAATCTTATTGTGTGCTTGTCAGTGGGATGCAAGTCTGAGTTCAGAAAATCAGTGATTTGAATATCAAAACCCCCTAATGGAAAAAGCAGTGATGGGAAATGAACCGAAGGGGCTCTTCCTTTCCATCACCCGCTACCTGTGGGCAAGGTATTTCACCTCCGACAGCTTCAGCAGAGCAAAGCACTCGCCAAGACAAGACTGCAGTTGTACTGTTAGTTCCCTGGTGTGATTGTGTACAGCCTTCCTGCTCCCTGCAACTCCTACTCCAAACCACTGCTGTAAATCACAGTGTCTTCTAACTTCTCTGCCACCTTTAAAGGAGCAGGCAACACTACGTTATAAAAATTTGTGTTTTTGCAAAAAAAAAACAAGCTTTGTTTCCATAGGTAATATTTTTGATAAAGAATATAGGGAAAACTGTAATTAAAGAAGATAAAGGGGCCTGTAGGTACGTTAAAAGAAATCTTTGACTGAAGTAATGTTCTATACATTGCCAAAAGTAGTGGACCTCCATTACAACCATTACAAAACAATTGATCACTGAACATTTCTCATTTCTCTGCTGCAAGAGCAGCCTGTACTCTTCTGGCTTTAGGCTTTTTACAAGATTTTGGAACATGGCTGCAGGTATTTGCTCCCATTCAGCCACAAGCAAATTAGTGAGGTTCAATACAGATTGGGTGAAAAGACCTGCCTCATGGTTGGCTTTCCCGTTCATCCCAAAGGTGTTGGATGGGGTTGAGGTCAGTAAAGTTCTTCCACTCTAAACTGTGAATTATGTTTTTGAGGGATTGACTTTGTGTATTGTCAAATTGAAACAGTAAACCAGTTGGAAGCTCACTGATGCCTAAAATACCATTGTATGCTTTAGCAGTAAGATTCCCCTTCATTGTAATTAAGTCGTAAACTGTGTATGAACAAGCTGTATAACACCTTTCCTGTACAATTTAACATAATCGAAACAGTATGAAGCTGTACAGATGAAATTGGTCTGATCTACTGAATGCCTTGACAAGTTCATTAAAAAGCTATTCAACATTTTTAGAGTCAAATCTTAATTGCACTCTCTTAGTAGTCAAACAAAGCTGAGAGGACTCCTCCAGACAAGACCTTGACGTTCATGAGAAAATCAGGCACCTTTTTTTTGTGGAGATGGCTGTGCATAAGAAAAGGCATTTGCCAAGCTGATTAAAGCAGAAGTACTGAAAACATCACTTGAATGACAATGTGCATCATTATGCCTAATGGCAAAAGTTTGAGCACAAAGTGTACTGTGTAGTCTTATCATTACCCGCCTAATAAAAGTGAAGCTGACTGCGGCTTCGACTGGCTTATTCGCTCATAATTGTCAACGCAGAGTAAAAGTAGCCCCCAGGAAGCAAAATCAATCACATATCTCTCATCTATCTCAAGTGCCTCAAACAGGATGTTAAAGGGAGAGTGAGGGTTTTTTCGAGAGCTTCCGTTTTTCTCCCAGGCAAACTGACAAACATCCTATTCTCAATCTCTTTCCACTGAGTATCGAGATTTCTGTGAAGACAGAAAAGAAAGGGAAAGCTTCACAGTTGACGCGGTGGTAATAACATAGATAAACACTGCCTGGATGAGGGTAACGACGCTCCAAATCCGTTTCCTAGCAAGTGGGTGGGAATATCAGCTGCATAGATCAGTGATTAATGTGTGTTTTGGCATGTGGTGGAGAGAACGAGACAGGGCAGTACACTGAGAGAGAGTAAAGAAAGTGAGAGAGGAAGACTGGACATTGAACAGAATTAACTGTATAGATTAATCTTGATTCATCTCTAGCATCGCTGCCATTACTGTGGAAGCTCAGTAGATGCTGTGTGACTGACAGTGATGGTTGGATTCATCACCATCGACAATCAGCGGAAGGTAGCCTAGTGAATATGAATTTTATTCAGTCTGAAATTCAGAAACTGTCCTCACCAGAAAAACACTTAAAGTGACCTATGTCTGTTTTTTTTTACTGACAAGTGGCCTCTTTTTGGCATGTGAATAATGATTGTCCTCTCTTAGCAACAAAGGCATGTTGTTGTTATAACATTGCAAATAGTCATGGAGGACGTTGAAGTGGGTGATAGGTTGCACAAAACACAAAACTCTGACACCAGAGAGCATGATTTATTTTCTGTGTCCTAACAGTGTTAGGACTAACAGTCAACATTGGTTTCGTTTAACCTTGATGGTGATTTTTCTCAACATCAACAAATAGTTTTCGTCTCAGCTGTGTTGAAACACTAGTCAAAAACTGATTAGAAAAAAATACTGTAACACCTGTTTAACATTGATAGGATGGGTGTGAAAGTGCTGTGTTGTAACCTTATTTACTAACATATACTCGGGCTATGACTCAACAAATGTTCGAATTTCATCTCATTTTGCAAACCGATGAAATACAAAATATCATACATACGTACACATCCGAGGCTGAGAAAAATATAAAATTGTAAAGGTGGAATGTTCTTTGCAGCCATGAATCCAATGTAGATAATCTGCTTTCAGAGGGATTTCATGGAGATGAAGTCCGGTGAAATGAAATAAAGATTTCGTGCAGATTTCATGAAGGTCCATAAAGATTTAATGGAGCAGACTTGTGGATTAAAGTATACTGTTGGAGCGGCTGATGACAGCAAAGTAGGGCAGAAAAGTTAATTTACGGTGATCTGCAAATGAAAGATGTGGTAGAAAAGTTGGACCGTACTGCAGATGTTTAACTTGTTTTATTGGTATTTCACTGCAAAAAAATATATCTTGGCGAAAGCTGTACAAAAGAGATAAAAATTTAATCCTTTACATACACCAAAGGGGTATTGCGATGGTATACAAGTAAAATGCCACCACAGCGTGGCAGCTTGTTTACTTCCACCTACGTTCCTGGATTAGTCTATAGAGAGTACTGTAGGCTGTGATTCGTTGCACAGTAGCTTTGGACAAAACATTGCCACAACCTTGCAACCGCTATGGGGGTATAGATCAAACAGAAAGGGAAGAATGTACAAAAAGAAAAGTACACTGCTTTAATGTAAATATTGACTGCAGTAGGTTTACTCATAGTGTCCCTTGACTAAAACATATTAAAGCCTTGTCAAATTGTAAAAAGTCATATATATTAGATGTACACAGATAACATGCACCTGGAGAAAATGAAAATGTGTGTTTCAGCGGTCATGCTCACCGTTCCCTTGGCAGGCGGACTTGGGGCTGTCGGTGACATCTTTTACTGAGACTGAATAGCTTGAAGATGACTCTCTGGGCTCGTTTGGAGAGCACCCGCAT
This sequence comes from Morone saxatilis, assembly GCF_004916995.1. Lineage (NCBI taxonomy): Eukaryota > Metazoa > Chordata > Actinopteri > Moronidae > Morone > Morone saxatilis. Next base: position 3,557,672 of record NW_023339674.1, read on the forward strand.
GCTGTTCTCCAGCTGCTCATATCGCCACTGGAACAGGTTGTCCATCGACCACAAGTGTTGGATTGTTGACACATTCAGGAAATAGTTCTGGGGCAGCCTCGCATAGAACGCCTTAAATTCATCTGTAACAGAAAAGACACATAAAAGGGGTTATTTTAGACTTTAAACCTCAATACAGTGTTGTTGTGTGTATTTCCAAGAGGACTGTTAGTTTTCACTATCCTCTAAACTGCATGCAACAGGTACTATAAGAAATGTTAGTCACCACACCTGTATTTATACCAATACTGTATAATCTGGTATTTATCAATATCAATTGACTGATAACAGAATTTACAGCATGAGTTGTGGCATTTTACTTCAGCACATGATGGATAACATGGTACCTTATTTTGCCAGTTAACAGTAAATATATCTACTCTATGTGGGCTTTGATTTTTCAGTCTTGTTTACAACATGTCTAGGCTGCTTACAAGAACACATTTATGTTTATGCTTGGCTCCCATTATTAATGTCCTGCAGTGGCTTTTTCATGGGTCCAGCTCATATAATATATTTACTCTGGTCAATGATGACCACCTGAACCCAAAGACCTCGTAAATACAATGTGATATTTTCTGAATTTATGACTTAACAAGCATCACCTCAACGCTCCATTAAACAATTGGCCAGTGCACACTGGATTGTGGGATACAATAAAATGCAAAGGGTGCGCCAGTTGTGTCCTCCAGGTTGAAGCAAAAAATGGCCCATTTGTAGGAGCCTGAGTTGCATTTGAAGGAGCCTTTGAAATTGGAGAGACCTTGTCAGCCTGCTTTATTTGGGCTAGAAATGTGGACTTTGGAGTTGAATTGGGACAAAGCACATAGAAGGTGGTGCTTTGAAAAGCCAACTCAAACATTTTCATCATATTCAGTAAAGCAAAAAGGAAACCAGGATCCAGAATGACACCTAAGATGGTAAACAATGAAGGAGGCTCCACTTTCAAGCAGAAAGGTCTTATCACCAAGAGACAAAATATGTATTCTAATTATTTTGAAAATTTGTATTGTTTAAAAATGCAAAATACACCAGATAGAGTATTACTACTGCAACAATCTGTAATACTAGATACTAGATATGTCTTAAGTTTGAGTTTAATTGGAAAAATATGATGACTACTGCCACATTCATCGTCTTCACTTTATCATCATATTATAAATAAATTAATTATGTTTAGTCTGAATGCAGTAACTACATTAACTATACTTTATGGACAGTTGCAACACTGAGCTAAAAAAAGGGGCCTGCCTGAAATAAAATGTATTTGTTTGGATGGGAAATGTATTTCTGATTCTAGTATGTCCTTTTTGTCATCATTTGGTTCAACTTTAACTATTATATATACTGTCAATGCTTAGACCACTTTCTGGCATCCTCCTCTGCTGATAAAGCAGCGAACAATCCCCCGCTGAAGGACACATTTATGACACTTGTGGGGGTCTGCATTCTGAGCACGCTCCTGCCCTCACTTCACACCCAGCTATTAAAACATAAACTTTGAAAGTAATTGCACTTAGGGATATTTCAGCCAAATCTGAGGAGTGGAAAAAAAAGACATCCATTTTGATTTCACCTGAGTAATAATCACCAAGGCAGGGTGACCGAGCACCGCAATAATAACCAAACATTATGCTAGGAGCTTCTACTCAAACTCTGTTTCCCCGGTGATATGAAAAGCCGGACTCGCAATAAATGGGTTTTATAGCTGATTAATCTGCTCCAGACATATTGTAAACTACCTGAGCCGAAAGCTGTTGATTTTTTTAATCCGGTCCTGTCGCCTTGTTAATTTGCTTTATGCAGATAGTGTGCACATGAGCCAGGATTCACAACCAGCTATTATGGTTCACCTATAAATCATAGAATAGGGAGGAACATACATATAGGATCGTCACTCAGATTTAATGGTGCAGATAAAACACTTGAATTCATCCCCACTCCCTCTCATATGAATGATTTATATTCTGAAAGCTTGATTTCCTTACATTTAGGATGAGGCATGCAATGTGAAAGGAAGCAAAAATCCAGTGAGAGTGCTCCATTACCTGATTCCTCAAACTCTTTATAGAGGATCCCCCATGTCTCTGTGATCCTCTCCAGGCTCTCCTCCATGGCTTGGATGTCCATATAAGGGCAGTTGCACTCTGGGAATTTGGGGTCACAGTTGCACCAGCAGTCGTTGTCCTTGCAGCCAAATTCGCCCTCTCCATTACAGGCTATGTAGCTTAGAGCAGCCTGCACAAAACTTTCCCTCAAGTAGTCTGGAAGGATCACCTGCAAGCCTGTAAAACGAAGCTGGGTTTACTATCGTAATCAAACTGAACGTGGGGAGTGACAGTCAAAGTGCAGTGACAATATTATGCTGGCTGAGTTTATGACTTACTTAATACAATCTATGAATCTGTATATTTGTATGCCATATTTATCCCTTCTCCATATACCTTTTAGAAGAATATTTGATCTTTAAAAACATGACAATCATAATAGTGGGACAAATCAGACAAACCTTGCAGCTGGACTTTATTTTCAGGGCTCTGAACCAGCACGGAGCTAACAGAGTCAAGGTTGTCATAGTTACTGCATCCAAGAGGACCTGTGCGGGTCTCTGTCACCTGGGCAACAACAAATAAAAAGCTCATTTATTCTACACAGCATCCATTTTACAACTAGTGCATGGTTAAGTTAAATATATTTAAGCAAAACTAAATTTAACGTGTTCTTCTAAATTTCAGATACAAAATGAGTTTGAGGGGAGCCCAAGAAAGAAAATGTGCCTTGTGTAACATAAATGCCTTTCCCTGTTTAAATTAAGTAGTTCATAATCGATTGTACTTCAGAATGTGAAAGAAACAGAAAACTGGGGTAGGCTCATTTAGATTCTCCTAAATTGCTGAAAGAGTTCTTTGCTGCACTCATTTTTTCTGCAAGAATGCTAAAACGTTTCTTTTTTTGTCCAGTCACTGATTGAAGACGTTTCGATTGACCTTTGCCACAAAGCAGCTCCAGCAAAGCATCCTTTTTCACTTCATTTGCAAGAAGAGATCTTATTTCAGCACTCTCCTTTTTCTTGCTGTGACACAGCAGGGAGCATCTAACTGATTCTCATTTTTCTCTCTTTGTGGTTCTGGGACACCATATTTTGTTCAGCGATTTGTCCTGGTCAGGCTTGTCAGAGGACAGTTGGTGTAAAGTGACAGATGGATGAGGCGAGACAATGAGGGTCAGTCGATCAGTAACACAATCATAGAGGGCTGAGGGGGTTGGGAACTTATATGAGGCCAATGCTGCAGGGAAGTGAAATCTCTGTGTGGGGTTCTTTAATAAAAAGCCTAATCCAGAAGAAAGGGGTTTGTGAGCGGAAGAATAAATATCCTCTGGGAATGGGAAAAGGAAAATGAAGATAATTTTAGCGCAATTCTTCGACTATAATATTTATATCACATTATAAATCCCTTGTTTCCCTCGTGAGGGATTCTAATCCTGATATGAATGTGAGGAAATGAGATACAACCATGGGTTTCAGACCACATGAATATTGAATCCATATAAGGAATTATTTGATATGCCATATGATATGCCATATGGCAAAACACTGACTGATGAGCAGAGCATTCAATTTCCGCTTTGCATAGCAGCTGCTATTCACTGTAGATGCATTCTGGTATATTAAAAATACTTAATAGGACATTATTGGCCACCTGTATCTTGGCACAAGGCTGTATGAGGGAAAGAAGCAATGGCTGGCACTTTGTGTAAGAATTGTATCTTTTTTTCATGATGTGAACTTTTAGTCCAGGAGCTATAGTACAAGTACTTCACTGACTCATTCAAACAGAGCGAGATAAATGCATTGGAAGAGGAAAGCTTTGATCATTGCCACATACAGCAGATAAGTATTTCTAAAGGCTAAAATCTTATGAGTTACAAAAAAATAGAAAATGTTTACAATTTATATTCCTGGTCTAAATAGTCCCGGTAAATAGTCTTCCAGAGAAGTTGACATATGCTCAATCACTTTTAAATGAAAGCATAACCTATAAACCTATACAAACAAAAACAAAAAAAAGCTACATTCAATAATTTTGGGCGACCAAAGAGCAGCATGCCCACTGCCTGACATACTGGTAAAATTGTTATATGTAACACCTTAACAAGCAAAATAGTTGCAAACAAGTTATTTTTTTATTTATTTAATGCACTGACAATGTTAGGTGATGGTCATTTGGAGCACCGAATGGGCATGGAACTCTCTCAAGTGAATCACTAATCCAAAACTGCTTTAGAATATATATTTTTCTTTAATACAAAGGTCAGAGATACAAGCTTGTCTACATAAAAAAAGTGCATTGTGGTAAGAAAAGTCCAATCAGTGAGCTTAAAATGCTTATGTGGGCCGCTGGCAATAATGTGCAGCCTGTATGAATTCCTTTCAGATTTATACTACTTTTTTATATGTTTCTATTTAGTGTCATTATGCCCGAAACATGCTGTCAAGTTAGCAGTCTGTCTACTCTGTGCTAGTCCAAACTACAATCGATGGAGTCAGAAACACAAAAATGTATTTCTCTACCATAATGAGAACACAATACAATCGAAAGGCTGCCCACGAGATGAAAATATGAGACCAGAGACTCCTGCCGTTTCCTCGTTTAATTCTGTCGCCTTGTTGATCACAGATCACAGTGCAGACAGATGGGCAAATATGGCCCAGTTCAGTTGGGGATATTGCCATCAATTTAGTCTAGGAAATTTTCAAATCGCAACAAAAATGATCCCTGATGCTTTTGAACAACTGGAGTCATTACTCATTGTACAAACGAGCCGATCCGATCACACTTTGCTCTGCGTCGTGACTTCTTTAAGAGAGCCCACATTTCCACAGTCAACCACCAGTACGCCACAACAGTAACAGGCTTTTCCTCCAAAATGAGCTTCAATTTACCCTTTGCATGGAGACAGCAGGGGGGCCTTTGCCTCGCCAGCCCACTTCATTCATTCCCCAACTTGTTCGATTTCAGATTCATGCAGAGGAGTGCTCAGTTGTATCTGTT
>NW_023339674.1:3562794-3592024 GCF_004916995.1 Morone saxatilis
TCAACACCCTGTGGAAATGATGCACAAGTGTGGAGGAATCTGTCGCTCCTTTGACTCACTTTCTACCAGTGATGGAGGTGAGTCCCTCCTGTTTCCACTTCCTACCTGTCAGTTACGCGAGATGACTGCCTTTGGAGCATGAAAGCACGCACTTCTTCACTTCCTCTATGTAGCTACAGAAAACCCTAATTCCCAAGAAATGAAACGCACAAAAGCATATGCCTCTGCACCTCTGATGTGCCCACCTTAGCAGCAAAAGAAATACCCAACCCTCCCTGAACACAATGTAGTGAGAGGACAGAGCTTTGATATAAGTACAGGGAGTCTGATTCATGTTCTGCTACAGCAGAGAAAGCCACACGTCACAAGCAGACTACCACTGTGTTCAGAGGAAAGAAAAAAACAGAAAAGAGGGTCATCTTCCTCTCCGTAGCCCTATTAACCCCATGCTACCTGAAGGTGACAACCGGAGGCAGAAACCTGTCACAAGCTGTGTTTCACAAGATTCATTTATCTTCCCTTCACCATATGTTCACATCACAGAGCTTCCTCCAGACTCGATGTGCTTGCAGCGGTTGAAGATCATATCTCATCACAAGCAGGCTGATAAAAAGCATCATCTCCCACTTTATTTCCACCGCTGATCATTGTATTATAACAAGGAAACTCTATCTCTTAAAGTCATACATGTGGTTTTGAGTGTAGAGTTATATACTCTGCAAATGACACAAATGAAGCAACAGACAAATGTATACTTTGAAATAATAATAATAATAATAATAATAATAATAATAATAATACACTTTTTTTCATAACTGACAAAATAGCATTATTATAGTACACCTTTTTGTTAACTATGTTTATCTTAATGATGTTAAATTTTTTGCTTTCCTTCTTGTGATATAAAAGTATATTTAGAACTTTTACATTCAATATCTTTATTATCTCTTGATGGCTCATCTTCTGGGAATTCATTGCAGTTTTGTTGTCAGAGACCAACATAATAATGGTTTCTTGAATCTTTCAATATTCTCATCATGTCCAAATAATTCCTGCTGGACTAAATGTGGTGCATTTACTGTACAGTCATGGCATCATGCATTTGAATGTTTTTCACTGAAAATAGGATATAGTTAGGACAGAATATTATATCATATCATTTGCAGTTATGGTAATTAGGCTTTGCTTTCGTACAAAAAAGGGTTTCATAAGAAGCTTCTCTGGGCAGCTTCCCATGTTAAAGCAGCTCCAGATGGCAGTAAGAGGTAAATCTTAAATCCTAAAACCCTGAAATCATGTACCGTGATTTTGTGCAAGCTCATGTTTACAATCAAAGCCAGTCTCGTGCTTCATAACAAAAGATACAAAAAACAGACAGGACATGTCTTATATTTGTGATTCCAGGCTTGTTTTTTTTTTACATTGGTCATCTATTTGATCAATTATACAGATTTTTCACATTTTAAATTTTGTCTAATTTAGCTACTTTTCTTATTTAAATTCTGTGCATTGTGACCAGACCGCTATTTTGAAAGTGAGTTAGTTATATGTATCCAGTGGTTATAAAGGATGTTTTAATTAACCAGATTTGCAGAAAACTTAGTTTTGCTATAAAAAAACAACATAATTTTGTTCTTTACAAATATGAGAGAAGATACTGAAGGAACAGATGCAACTGTAAATTGACAAAGACATCTACCAGTAATCCCCCAAGACTACCTACCAGCCTTCTAGCTTTTCACCATTTGGAAATCTCAGCTTATTGTTATATATAATGATACTGACTTGATTTTGGGCAGCAGGAAGAATAAAGAAGCTTATTTTACAATCAGTGCACTAGTTTGAGAATCTGCCCCAAGAACTCAACAATAGAGATTTGAAGGTGTTACCTTGATGGCAGTGGAGGCGATCTGGATGTGGTGCAGCTTGCGCAGAGTGCTCTCCCTGTCGATGAAGTAGGAGGCAGCCAGCTGGTGCAGAGCTTCCAGAGTCACAGTGGAGGAGTTACCCGAGTAATCGCTCACCTCTGCTTTCTTACTCAGTTTCCTTTTGTCCACAAATATCGTTAAGGCCTCTTCTCCTGCACAGAAACATATTATTTATTTGTTTTATTTTGCTTTTTGAAAAGCTTGTGGACATTATCTCTTACTATTAAGGACTCCCAAGTATAATCTCACCTTCTTGAAGGCTGAGGTACACTTCTATGACATAAAATCTAAGTTTTTGAGTGATTTTTGATGTTAATCTCTATCTTTGGTGCTAAGCACTCATGCTGAGGTGTGAGGTGTTTATGCATTGCGCTTCCCACAAATAACTTGTCAATCAAAAACTGTGCCAAACAGTGTCGCATCTTTTTACTGGGATTTTTTGCTAATGAAGTCTGCATTTGGCCCTGTTTTCACGGCAGAGCATGTCCCATAAGTTGTTTTAAACCATTACAGTTAATCTACAATTTAACACTATGTCATAGCTTTAAAACCCACCACCTGCTCTGCTCCAGGAGAAACACATGAACTAAATTCCAGGTGGTTAAGATCAGGAGACTCATGCACGTGCCTCTGAAGCACAAAGACACTTTACCACAATTAGGATTAGCTACTGATCATAGCAATCAGCACTTCATAAGTGTAGGGGCCATAGTGCAGTACACTCTCTTTGCCTGAGAGTGCCCAAGACACTGCACATCATATTTCTCATCATAATGCAGTGTTAATGCTTTAGGGCCATTTTTCTGCCCAGTGCCTTTCTTCCTCAGCTGCTGAAGGGCATCCTCTTAATATCACAATCTATTTATTAATTTCATTAAGTCCATATGTTTCTGAACACAGAGGCAATCCATTCAGAACCACAGAGGCATATCTCTGGCAACATTCCAAGGCAAACTCCTCATTCTCCTCTCTTCATACCACTAAGTGCTGGCTGAGAGCCAGAGTAAGGCTGCATCAGCTCAGGCAGCTGGTGGGGTTGCATTACATGCAGCCACTCACAACAGCGACCTTTTCTAAGCTAGGAGTCAGGTCTAAAGTAATTGACAAGTGTTGCTCTGTAAAAGCAAATCTGCGTTGCAAGACTTGCCTGGGCCTCTCTAGCATCTTAAATCAGTTTATTTTTTCTCTTGTTTTTTCTTCACTCAGAAGACCATTAATGCCTGTCCATTCATCACTGCAGGAGGACAAAAAAGGGGTGAATGTGACTGGGAGTGGTGGGTTCACAGTACACAAGCTTTTACATGTATTCATACATCTAAGAGTTATTATGTGCTGCCAGTGGCATATTATTTTGCTGAGATGTATTATTCAGTTACTTACTGTAACTGAATTATTCTGCCATGTACATATGTTTTCCATATGCAACGCCTAGGTGAGCAAATTCGAAGTTTTATCACAAACTGTATATTTTGTCTATAGTCTATAGTCTATATCATCTGGAATAGTAGTAATTCCTAATTTTGGATGGAAATTGCATAATTTTTGAGCAAGGATTGAAATGAGAAACTAAGGCATGCACAGCTTAGTGAACAAGCAAATACTAGCTGGTGGAGTCAGTTTGCAAATTTATTCCAAGGGTAAAATTAGTTCATAAGGGTTCATGTATGCCAACATAAATATATGCAAACAATGTAACCAACCTATGTACTGTAAAATAACTTTTTTCTTCTTTACCTCCCAGTGTAGCTGACAACAGGAAGTGTGTCCCATACTTCCTGATCAGATTGTCAGTGATCATCTGGGTGGTGGGCCTGCGGCCCAGGAGTCTAATGTTCCTGATGAACTCAGGAGTTAGAGGTAACGGAGACTCCAAGAAATCTCTCCTTTCCACTGCCAAGTTGTTCACCTTCCATCTCCCAAACTCCCTGGAAGAAACACACACTGTATTAATAGTGGAGTAAAAATGTGGTACAGGATAACTGGAAATATATGTCAATTAATTTGGCTATGGAAATATAGCACCATTATATAGGTACATAATTTGTCTAAAGCTGAATACGTAAGTGGAAGACATGACTAGAACAGAGACACAGTGAAAGAGAAAGAGAGAGAGAGAGAGAGAGAGAGAGACTAGCAAATTGAATTCATTATCTCCTTCTGTGCTTTTGCAATGTAAGGAATCCCCCGACCATGCCGACAGCCTGATCTAAAATGAGAGTGAATTGACGGAGAAAGAGAGAATGAGAAAAATTTAGTAACCTAGTGAAAAGAAGAAAAAAAACATCCAGACAAAAACATGGTCTTATTTGAAACCAATGATTGTCACCTGGGACGGATACATGCTCCTACTACACAGCTGACAGATGTTTTCCTTAATAGCCCCATCATGGCAGAGATATACATCGAAATGAATAAAGTACAAGGAGGTACGAGAAATAGCCCCATTGTTCAAACAGAGAATTCAGAGAGAAACAAAGTGGCAGCAGAAATGTCATAAAAATGGTGAAAGCAGTGTGAACAAAAGACCCTCTGAAAACTATGTCTGACCTCAACCATGATTAGACTATATCTGCCCATGTTCATATTTGGTGGCATCTGACAGCTTTAAGATGATAACACAATGCACAATACACAATGATGCTCCAGGCAGCATGAAGGAGGCAGAATTTTAATAAAACTTACACTGTTATAAGGCAAGACTTTCTTCTTTCCTATCTCCCTCCCACAGCTTTTAAGCTTTTGTGACTTTCTACTTTCATGTAAAACCTAACACATGCTCTATGAGAAGGACAAAAAAATAGATATGTCAAAGGCAGCATGGTAAGCTGAACTGGAGCAAATCTCAAGGAAACAAAGGATACAGATGTTCAGTCAACAGAGACCAACCTGGCACTCTGCATGCATTATGTCTAGTATTTTTGTACAACATTTACCCATGGCACAGCTCTTTGAACTAAAATTACATTTGGCAGTGCTTTGACTCCATACAAAGTTATTCTACCCAACAGTTAAAGGTGTTTAAAGGAAGATTTCCATGCAAAGTGTCCTTCACAGATACTTTTGTGCTCTCCACGACCTGCAGTTTTGTACTCAGCTTAACACAGAGAACATGCTTTGAATTCAAATTAGAAGTACGTGTGACATTTGGCAAAACAGTAAAAAGTAAAACATTAAACAGTAAAAATTTAGGCTGAGAATATTGTGTTTTGAGAAGAGAGGTGTGCATGGCATCCTTTATCTGAATAGCTCTGCAAAGTCAAATAAGTCATCTGAGAGTGGTAAGCTTACTCTTTTAGAATCTCAATATAGTACATTTTAGTTTGCTGAAACATTGAAACCCCTTCCTATTTTGTTTGATTCAGAACAAGAGTTATCACAGACATTCAAATAGTCAACCATTATTTCTGTCTTTCTGGTCACATTTATGGCAGCTGAAACTGGAATACAAAGTGCATCAGCAGCATCTCAGTATAGGCATGAGTAAGTTTGATAGCAGAAAGTAACTAATTTCATCAGATCTGACACACTAATGACTGTAAAACTTTTCAGAAGCCTCATGAGGTTTAATTTAATCACAGACAGAGCAAAAGCAAAGATTAAACTAACTATTAATATGAAACGAAATCAGCAACTTTATTCTGGGAGACTGAGCTGTGATCTCTGAGATAAAATGTTAAGAGTTAAGATACTACACACTCTGCTAGCAGCTCTGTTCAAAGCTAACATGGTCAGGTCACAATGACAATAATAAACCATGCCTTGATTGTTTTACAGTTACCATCTTAGTTTAGTTTAGTTATTAGCTATTACACTAACATTTGTTAATAGCACTTATGTATAGCTGACTTTGATAGGAAAGTCATGCAGCAGATATTTGTTAATTTAAATTCTGACCTAAGGGTGACACTCGATGAAGATTATCATTCATTCAATTCATCCTGAGGGGGTGGAACTTCATGTCAATGCATCCAATAGTTGTTGAGATACAGTCATTCCCATTGCTAGAGCTATAATGGCCAAAAATGCTATATCACCGAAGAAAATGGTACAGGCTGATTGGAATTGGAATTGGAAACTATGGTAACTGCTAAACAAAACATCTGAAGTGACATAGTCATCCTTGTAAATGCACTAACCTTTGATTGTGTGTTTGTGTTTGAAAGCTTATAACCCATAGACACATATTGGAATACCTGTTAGAAATAAATAGTTAAACACACACACACACACACACACACACACACACACACACACACACACTTGACCGTAGCTGCCTGCACATACAGTATATCCAGTAAGCTACCTGCAATGCTCAATATCTCCCAAAGAAAAATTCAACTAATTTCGATGAAAGTGCTTCCACCTGCCCCGAGCAGGGCAGGCTATAGGTTGTACTCTGACCACTGCTAACCTGCTGTCATAACAAATTGGATAAGAGAACCAACGGCCAAACTCCATATGACTAAGGCAGCAGAAGATCAAAAATGCAAGGTCAAAACAGCTTGCTTTACAGAAAATATCTTCTTAGAAGTGAGGATTCAGTTCAGGAATTCCAAATCGGCACCTCTTCTTTGGCTTAAAGGCCCTAAAATATGATGCTGTGATATGGAAGGTGATGCCATGTATTTACACCTACCAATTAATGTTATTTTTTATTTTTTTAAAGTATTTTTTTGCCTTTTACTTGATAGTGACAGCTGAAGATAGACAGGAAAGTGGGCAAAGAGAGGGGATGACACGCAGCAAAGGGCCGCAGGTCGGATTCGAACCCTGGGCGCCAGCTCTACCAACTGAGCTAACCGGGCACCCCTAATTAGATTTTAACAATATCAGAATTTGATGTGTGGTGAGAATATTCTGTCAACAGTACTCTTTGATTTTAAACGTTTAAGCCAACATGGATGAGAATTCCTAAATGTGATCAGAAAAAATGTAAATTAGAAAGAACATCTACAATTCAGTGACAACTGGGAAAACTCATTTGCGTGATCTGAGTGATACAATCTGAAGCTCCACAATAGCAATTAAATGGACCTTGTATCGAGATTGTTTTGTCGACCACTGTTTCCAAGGTTACTTTGAATCTAATTTGTGACAATGAAAACTACGCAGTAATTGCTGAAGTCCCCTCTTTACAATGATAATAATATGTGTAATGTGTTAAGTTATAATTAAACTTTAGTTGCTGCTTATTGAACAACTATTTATTGTTAAAAATATTTTTTAAGCAAATTCAGGCGTTTTAGGAAAAGTAATAGTAACAGAAAGCAAAATACATTTCTTGTAGATCCAATTTGTAAGCATCTGAATTCAGGGTTATTTTTGGTACCTTAGTACACCTACTGTTAGAGACATTAAATGAAAAGCACATAGTGTAGGCCCACACACAATGAATCAAAATGTAGCTGACAGGTTTGTATAATATGAAAATTCTTCTGCATTTTGATTCACATTTTTTTTCAGAAGTCAGTGTGGCCACAGAAGAAAAAGGCGACGTCCAAGGAAAGGAGAAGAGATGCCATTAAAAGAGATTCCATTTTTGCTCACATACAGTATTCCATCTGTGTCTTGTATTTTATCTTTTATACTTTCTGGATTTCAGAAAAGAATGTGTGCTTGTTGAAATCAACCTGTTTTAAGCCATTACAATGGCTAAATAACCAGTATATACAATATCTTACATAGTTTGTAGACTTCAACAGTCAGAGAAAGTAAGAATAACTCAAATAATGGCAGTTTATTTATGTGTGGGTCGGTATTAATTTAAAAAAAAAATAATGTGGAAGGAAAATTAGAGAAACACATAAGAAAACCCACCTACAGAGAAATAACCTATTTCATCGTCTGTAACTGGGGCTAATTAAATATGTACTTGCAAAATCAAGACACTGTTTGAAGACCACAACTATCTTTGATGTTTAAAAAAAGTACAGCTCTGATATCATGCCAGTGGTGAGATTGTATTATTTTTGCGAGCACTTTCCCTCCGTCACAGATCTGCATGGCAATGAATGTATAAAGAGACAGTTATGAAGTCACAGACAGATATCACAGCTGTAATTATAACAGATCGGTTGTGATTACTTTGAAATTTCTCGGGGAGGCTACAGGAGTGCGGTGCCAATTTTTGCAATCCGCCTGGCACTGCCCCCAATTTACTCACATAATCACGCTTATGTGAGAAGTAAGGAACGGGAGAAAAGTTCCTCAAAGAGTAGAGGGCCTACATCCTGATGTTTTTCCATTCCTTTTTTTAGAAAAGGAATGGAAATAACGCTTTGAACATCAAAACCATGAAGGAGCAATGTAGAAATAAACATGATTAATTGTCTTGACTGAGGGATTACTTTTGTCAGATTTCACTAAGAGGCAGAAAATAAACACACAGTGAATTTATTTGAACGGCATTGTCCGATCAGTCAAATGTTGCACTTTTCTCTCACCAAAATAAAAGCTTGACTGCTGTAATCAGAAAGGGTTGAACAACCTTGGCTGCTGATGATGGATGGAGGGAGTGTGGCCTTTTGAAAGGGTATATATCACATTAAACCAGGAGTAATGAGGAAAGCTCAAACACCCAGATGTTTGAATGATACAAAGTGTAAATCCACGAGAATTCAAACTCCTGTACACAAACGTTAGAGCAAGCTGCTGGCAAAGATTTGCAACGCACATCGATTTCAATTTCAGTTATATAATCACAAAACAAGACACTGATTCACACAATATTAAGCAGAAACTGTAGGCAGAGTGTGTGAAGTAAACATAATGATGTTAAATGGATATGTGGTACCCGCTGACCTTTTTGCTGACACTGTAGTATTCAGACAAAGCCTTTGACTAATCTCTTGCTCAGATATATCTAGTGTAGCTATTAATCTTCACCTCATTTCATGCCATACAAATAAATGACCTCTTCAAATGGGACACTGTGTCTCTTGAGTTCCACTTTGCAGCGTGAAAGCACTAGTTCAAAAAGCCGCAGCACGTTCTGTGGAAAAAGAGGAATACACAGGGAGGGAGAGAGAGGGCGGGGTGAGGTAGGGTGGGGGGGTGTTTGGTTGGGGGGGGACAGGTATAGAAAGAGTATTCGCAAATCCCCGCTGTCGTTCGTTTCTTCAGTTATCGTTGACTGTGATAAGCTAGCCCTGTCTTATCTTAAACCCCCGATAGGCCAAATGGTTCGTCCTGCAGGGAGAGGAGGAAATGAAATGGGTTTCACTACGGAGTTGATTTTAGGGGCTGCAATCCTCCCTACAACCAGCTAAGTCATTATTATTATCAATTTCATTGCTCCTTTTCGCCAAGGTACATCAGTTTCATCAGTTTAACTCTGTGGACGCTATCATAGCCAAGTTGTTTGAGTTGCTGAATTTTCTCCAAATTCAAAGAGGCCCCTTTATTCTTGGCTGGTTCAACGTACCTGCATCTGCAGTGGTGGACAGTTACAAGGTAGATTTCCGAGTACAGTTTTGTGGTACTTGTACTTTACTTGAACATTTCTATTGTGTGTTACTTTATACTTCTACTACACATCAGAGGAAAATATTTGACTTTTCACCTTACTGTATAATGTGACAGCTAGTTACTGATGACATATACGCTTATAAAATACAGTGCATTGTTAAAGATTAGACCAGGGCCTGTCAAATTTTTGTCTTGTGACCCTTCACATAAAAGCACTAGTCTAGTTATCATTGGACATATGTCACGTGTGTAAGTTACTGTTGAACTAACCAAAGAATGATTTCCCCTTCTCAGATGGTTACATTAAAGTAACTGTTGAGGCCCTATCCAATAGTTCACAGAAAAAGAAAACATTGTAGAAAACTCCAACATATAAATATAGAAGCAGAAATGTAAGTCTTTGCCACCCAAGGAATCATCTCACAACTTTGGGAAACACTGGACTCTAACTGCATGTAAATGAGCTACACCTTGAACAGCTTCAACCATGAACTGCTACTTATGCATTGATGCATCAGTAATCTAATAATGTTATTTATAATAATCACAATAATCACGATAATCATGATAATATGTAAGTTACAGTGGCCATTTTTCTGCAGAAAAAGTTTATGTTAGTGTACTTTTACTTTTGATAATGTGGGAAATGAACATTGTAGACTGAGTAATCAATGTATTGATTTGGAAATGCCCATGTGATTTCTGTGTTTTGAGGAAGTCAAGTGAGAATCTGCTGATAGTCAACTCAGAATTTCACTGTAAGACTTAAGGATCGTTGTACTGGGGAAGGCCTGAGGCACTGACATATGATTAACAATTTAGTTGTCAGGAGGTCACCAATTAGTCTTCTGTTTGCTTGATAGTATATAAGGTAAGACATTCTAAAAGTCTGGTAGAGAACAACCATGCTAAAGTCTTCTCTCCATGCTGCATGAAGTAAAGAGACTTGATCCATCACACTGGGTCTGTAATTTATTTAGAGAACTAGCAACTCTCAATATTTTGGAAGATTTTATCCTACAATACTTCTTTTATTTTAAACACAGACTTTATCATTATTTGGATTGGATTGTTTTTACATTGGTAAATTTGCTTAAGTAAAGGACATAAACACTTCTTCTAAATGCTACTGTGCTTCTGATATTTCTTGTATCCACATCTATTCACTGGCATGTGGCCTAATGTTTAAGCAGTTTAATAATATTTAATGAGCATAGTGCCTTTTCCACAGTCAAATAATATTTATAATGACATCTTATCCCATAAAAAATAATCACATGCATTATCCAAATGCAATATGTTTCAAACACAGCCAAATGCATGTCAACACTCCTGCCTTCACCCTGGTGGAGATGGCAGCTTTCCCTTGGCAATGTTTCCTGAGGACAGGTGGCTAAGGCGGAAGGCCCACATTGTGTGTGCATTGGAAGCAATGGGTACGCTCTCCAGTGAATCGCCAAAACACACACACTCGCAGATCCACAAAAACACAAACCCTCTTTCATTTCCTTCAGAGGACTTGTTAAAATTTCTTTCAATTTCAATTAGTAAGAGCCAGGAGATTGAGTAGGAGGATAACTTGGTGTGAAGCCATTGCTGACGTAGTTCAAACAATTTAACTCTGAGCACCAATTCTGGTAATCTCTCTTCTCCTGTATTTGAGCATTTATTAGGATTTAGCAGAGATCTGGACTACACATGAGGAATACCATACCAGAAAATATTGTCACTTTCAATCCACCCTCTTTTTCTTTCCAAGTGATGTGTCTCTCAACCAAATTTGGACTGCCGAAAATGATAGTTTACAACTAACACAAGCATTAAGATCTAGTGTGTAGGACGGAGTGGCATCTAGTGGTGTTGTTGCACCCCTCACCTCACCCTCCCGTTTCAAGAGTGTAGGAGAAACTACGGTTGCTGTGAACCTCATGAAAAATGAGTGTTTGGTTTGTCCGTTCTGGACTACTAGAAACAGGGTGGTTCAACATGGCGTGGTAAATTCAAATTAAATATAGACTTTGCTTATCCGGTGTGAATGCGCCACACAAAACACAGACATGGCGGTGGGGTCATTTCTAAATACCCTGGTTCCCTGATAATATTAGTCCTGTGCGAATAGGGCTCCAGTTGTCTGGATATGAGCACTGGCCACTGACACTTACTGATGTAAGTTCCTCACATTATGAGAAACACAGTGTGTAGTATTCAGCCCAGAAACTGCTGAGGCAATCACATGTTAGCAGCTGCTGCTTTTTTTGTCTTCGTACTTATGTAACTGTGGTTTATAAGATAAAGTGGCTCTTTTAAAGCCAGAAAAAGCTGGATACGTTTTGTGAATCTAAAGCTGCTGTCACACCACAATTCATGCAACAATTTCTTAGAGATTAAAATAATTAACTAACGATAAACAACAGCCCACTGAAAACATAAACCTAAAGGGTTCTTTTTTGATTTTGGCATGGCATTAAGTCAAGACTAATCTACAGCAGCTCTGTGACGCTGTACTAAATGCTAACATCAGCATGCTAACATCCTGAGGTTTATCAGGTATATTGTTTATCATCTTAGTGTGTAAGCATGCTAACATTTGCTAAGTACAGTAATACTCCACACAAAGTACATCAATGGCTAGTTTTGCAGTCAAGAACCAACATATTGAACAAATTAACATTTTGACACATGCTGTATGGAAACTTTAGTGATTATATTCGCCATCCTGAGGGGGGCATTATTGTCAGAATCAAATTTCATGTCAATCCATCAAATATTTGTGGAAGCATTTCAATTGAGAAATCACAAACTCAGGGTGGCACTAGAAGAAAAGTCAGGGGATCACCAAAGTCAGTATGATTTATCCACAATGAGAATAAGACAAAATGCACGGACTGGCATACATCCATGCCACTAGTGTGGCAAAAAACCTGATGATTAAAAAGGAAACCATGATGATAATTCCCTCCATTTACTTGAAAATCACCTCTTTTTACACTTTTATGATCTTTATCAAATCAAACTTTAGCGAGACAGCTCAACTAGAGAGAAATTGCCTACATCAGTTGCCCGCAGCATTAACAAATTGAATACAAATGAGAACTGAAGTAAAAACTGAGCAATTAATCAGGCTGATATGAGATAGACTGTCTAATCTTGTGTCCCTTATGACTTCCACTAAAGACCAATACTTTTTTTCTGATGTTTTAAACAGCAATTGAGGAAAAGTGTCTTATGGGTAACTAGTATTTATTACTGTCATTTCCCCAACCTATTTACCGCAAGGAGCAAGTTGGAGATGCCAAAACCTCTGAGGGAATTGTTAGGAAAGGAGACGAGACAAAGAACATCAGTACGAATGCAGCAGTGGGATGCTGAGAAACAGCGCTGAGGGAGTCTGCTCTAAAACACTCACCTCAACCCTCTTCAGAGCACCTGCAGACTCCCCTGTGGTTTAAGAAATCTGCTGTTGTTCACTGTGCCTGAAGTGGCTCTTCTATCAAACAGTAAGCTGCTTTCATTTCATCAAGTTAAACTCAAAGGGTGGGAGTGTCATATCTGCTCCGGTCTGCAGAATAAACTAATTGAAGATAATTATTAGAGTCCCATTGTTTTAATTCATTATGTGTTGATGTACAATGATGCTGACTGACACACTGAAAACGCAATTACTTTTTGTTGATGATTTTGACATCTATGTCAGCAGCTTCAGCAACTTTGCTATGAAGTTTTTAAGAGGAATGAATTAAATATGGATACATAAGTGTCCATACCCCTTAATCTCAGTGACTTGGATTTATGTTATATTCCACCCACATCTTTTTAATATCTAATACAATATGGCTATTAAAAGTTAAAAGGTTGACTAAAGAACAGCAGCTATTGGCTTGGATTCGTGTGAGTTGCAGTGGTTTCCACTTGTGTATATTATCTATGTTTCTTCCATATGCACAGCACTTTGTAAATTCCGATCACCTTTATCCTTTATAACACTGGTGGACACCTGTGCCCTCTTGGGTGCCCTTCCAGCAGACAACACACAAACAAATGCCCTCTAGGATGCTAATCACTAACACTGACTAAACAGTTTCACCATAAATGCAACACAACTTTCTACATGCTGGTGCCATTTTTATTTTAATTTTTTTTGCCCCTCTCCCTCAAACTACCTAATTCTAGCCCTTCTTTATAACAATATTTACTGAAGAAACAGTTGTTCTCTTCCTTCATATCTAGAAAGTTTAGCAGCAGTTTTAATCTCGTAATCCTCGCTGCATGCAAATTAGCTTTTGTGATCATCAAACAACTGAAAAATCCTTTGAATCCATTCCAATATAGTGATGGAACACAAATAACAATTTGAATAGTTGAATGTTTTCATCACAATAATGCAGCATCTTTTCTGAAAAAAAAGTCAATGTTGCATAAGCAAAGGCTCTAGATAATCTGCTATAAGGCATGTTTGCTAATTATACATTTGCCAGTTTTACCTATAATTCCAGGAATAAACCTAATCATCTGATAATTACCGAGTGAACGCTGATTTCCATAAACTGATGATGACTCAGGTTACTAAATGCCATATGTTTAACTTTAAGAGGTTTGATATGGAGAGGTAGATTCATGTTAGATTACCCTGGAATATTTATTTAGAATTAAGTTTAGATTAATCAAAATTAATTATGATACATAAGACACTGCAGGTTGACCATAGATCCACAGAGTAAAAATAACCACAGGTCAAAAGATAAATCTGAGGAGCTGAACTGATTTTTTTCTTTACAGCTAGGTATTGAACCTCAATTCTTTTTAAAGGACACGTCAATATTTGATGTGTCTGCAGCATCAAATCACTAATTAAAACGTTTTATTTTATTCAGGCAAAGTTTGTCTTGTACAGCTGCTTCAACAGTGGTGCACTGAGATTCTCGGCATGTTTTATTAAACTAAATGTAAAAAGTCTAATATCTGCTGAATTTCAGGTACGCTATCAAAGACTTATTTTAATTAATTAAACCTCTTCTGATCACTATTCTTTAAATGAAACTAGGTAACATCAGCCTTTAGTTGAGCTTCTTGCAGCTCATATGTAGTTTAACCTGTGGTGAGAAGTGGCAATAGATATTCCTTTGCCTTTTACAAGATGGAAAGGTTGGAAAATAACTTCCTCTTCCTCTTGTTGGTACACAAGGGTTAAAGCTTGATTTAGAAACTTAAGGAGCTATATTACACAGCAGGAGCACAGCTACGAAATTTGGTTCCCTTGAGAGAATATTGCAGTGGGCCCACTTTCCTTAATAAAACAACCCTACTGAATTTTTTATGAGCCCGCTCCAGGTGTGTGCTCCCAAAATCATCGCCACATTTCACCCCACCAACACAGGGACTGAAAGAGAGCTATTATTTGCCAAAACAGAAGCTTACCCACAGCTGTATCCTTCCTGTCTTTGTCTGATTCCTTTCTGAAATCAAATGGGACTGAATCCAAGTGAATTTCAATTTAGGAAGATTTACAGGCTATTTACTTTTTAGGTTAGTTTTTCCTTTTAATATCATCACTATTAATCAATGCCACATTGTGGTAATCTAGAGAGCCTCAAACACAACCTTGCAGCTGACAGAAGCCTCTCAGGGGATTCTGTGATAATGCAGAGTAATAAGTACTAAGAGCTCACTAATCACTTGGCCACATGATAAGACTATTAATCTTGCCGCCCATGCAGCTCGGCTCCAACGGATCGCTGCCTTTTGCCAGAGAAGGAAATATTAAAAAGCTCTAATGCAGCAACCGTTCAACGAAGCCATAAAGCATCCTCGCACCAATCCATAGATGTCAGGAACCCTGTCTATCTATTTCCAGAAGCCTGGACAACATCCTCCTAAATGACGATGGATATGATTCATGACACAATCTCAACTAATTCGGTTGCATGCCGATACCTCAGACTGTGTTGCTGTCATGACAAATCTTCATTTTTTTCCCCGGCGCTAATCAACATATTTCAGTTGACCATCTGATCAGGTAACTCCCTGAGGGATTGGAAGCCAGCTGATAGCAACATGCCTGCATGAAATACATCCTGATTCTGTCTAGGCATGTGCCAGGTATCTTGTGAACATTGGCTGTTCATATGATTACATTAAAGCCTTTTTCTGCAGGACAACACTGGGGAAATGATACAGTCTGCCTACTAAATAGCCATGAATAGGCCTTTCATGAAGCATATTGTACACTGTGAGCACTAATTTAAGATGTGCAGTTGTGTTGCATCTTCTCCCTTACATCATTTTGATGTCACAATAAAAAAACCTTAGCAGGAAAAAGCAAATGTACTGATCATAAAAGCCCTCTGCGGCTGCAGCTGTGAACACTACTGTCACACTTGTACTCACATTACATTATCACATACATGTTGTAATGCCCTTGGAATGACCTTGTTCTCAACTTCAACCTTTTCCTTAACCAGCATGTGTGTGCATATGTGCATTTGTAAGTTCATTCAACCATGGCAGATGAAAGTGCACTCCCTTCCTTTTCTCATTTTTCTCATTCAATTCAACTCGACATGATTTGACTGCAGTGCATCCATTGCAAGCAATATAATGTTCACTAGAGTGCTTTAATAAGGGTCAGGTAAGGACTTGCACATTTTGATATTTACAGTTAGTAAAGCCCCCAAAATTTGTTTAACAGCTGACTGTTAATGGGTTTGTACAGGGAAGAATAGGAGTTATCTTTTCCAAGATCAAAGAATAATGCTGAATCATTAGATGTATACTGTAAAATCCTTTACACAGAATATTTCCCCCAAACCAACATGCACATGATGAAAGTAATGTTCATGGAATTATAGTTGATTAATTATTGCAGTGACTGTGTCTAATAGCTATAATGGAGGTCCTCAGCCTCTGAGCCGCTGTGGTTGTGAACAATTAAATATGTCATGGCTGTGCTAACTGCATTTAAATGAAAAGTTCAGCCTTCTAGGAAATATTCCATCTCAACCTCAATTGTGGTTTCACAGGGGTGTGGAGGACTATTTCTGATAACTGATTAAACAAATGAGAAATAGCATGTTCATTTGAGAGCTGGACAGGTGGCTCTGTCTAAAGCTGACACTTTTCCCATTTTCAGTCTTTATGCTAAGCTAACCGTCCGATGGATGTAGCTTTGTATTTACCTCAAAGACACAAGATTGGTATCAAACTCACTTTTTTTTTTTTTACATTTTCAAAACTGTAAAACATGATTTTTGGTAGTGTTAGCCTTGACCACAGATGTAAATCAGTACTGTATAATGAATCTTCCCACCAAAAATAAAAAATAATAATAAAGTAGTGTGCAAAATATGTTTTATTGCAGATCTACCATATCATCTAAAATTATGTTTCGTAATGATCAAACCTCTAATCTACATAGACTAAACCATCTTCATATGATAATGATAATTAGGTGCTATTGAGTACAGGCTGTGGCTAAGGACCGAATACTGTGACTTTGTGAGTTATACTAATCTAAATGTGTACCCACATTATTTATTTATTTACACAGAGCCGATCTTTAAAAGGACAACCATGAAGACTGTTTGATGTGGCTGCTGGGAGATTTGACATGCATATTATAGTAGCAGTGATATAGCGGTAGTATATAGAGTGTACAGTGCCTCTTCATCCTGCAGTCATGACTCACCTGTATATCTTGTATCTGGTGGAGAAGCCTTGTCGGTTCTTCTCCACAAAGTCGATGTACTCTGGGGAGTGGTGGAAGGGCCCTTTATCAGACAGGAGCCAGTCCAGGGGGCCTCCGGGCTTGTCATTGGGGAGGCTGGCTGTTGCTGCTGCTGCTATTACTGCAGACCGTAAACACACCCAGCAGTGAAGGCTGAGGCTGATGACGCCCCATAGAGCCATCAGAGATGGAGGGAGCGAGGGAGGGATGAGGGTGGTGATGGTGGGGGGCGTTCAGCAGCCAAAGCCGCTCGTCATTAGCTGGCTCCTCCACTGGGATGACCGGGGGACCTGCATCACCTCAACGCCCCCGGAACACCTAAAGAAAAAACAAACACACAGATAAGGACACATACAAACACCCACATCCAGCATAAAAGACAGACACAAACAGAAACCATACAATATTTCAAACTTCAACAGCTCCACTGGCAACAAGATATTGTTGAATACTGTTTGAAGAGGTTTCATTACACAGAAATCCTGTGACATGATCAGTAAACTACATAAACTATCTGTTTGTGTTGGAATGATTCATCCATGGATCAATTGTGTATAGACAGAAAATTAATTTTCAGCAATGTTGTTGGTGAATTGATCATTTACATTTTTATCAAGGAGAGACAACTGTTTTTTTGCTGCAGCTTCTCAAATGTGAGGACTTTCTGACCTATAAGTATATTAATTGAATACCTTTAGTTTATTGTTTTTTGGAATAAAACAAGTAAATATGTCACCTTACACAAAACAAATAATGTTAATTCTTTTAAACACTGATGTAACGATTCACACTTTATGAAATACGTCACTTTCTTCTTTAGTTGTGACCATGTGAAATATTAGAGTGCCGTATTTGTCACATTACCGTGCCTTGCAAACACTCACTGGTCTATTCACTGAGAGCAAATTGGGGTTTAGTGTCTTGATCAAAGACGCTTCATTATGTCAGACAGAAGAGCCGAGGCTCAAGCCCCAGATTCACTGACAGCTTCACTCTTGTTTTTGCTCAAATTGGGGAGAACATCACAGATTGTGCACACATCATTGTAGAACATGATAAAATAATACCAGTAACCAGGCAAGAAATCAGACTCCATGTCGTCATTGCACACTGCAGTATCGATCAGTATAGCTACTTATATTAGGTTGACTTTAATAATACATTTTAATATCCATCCTTTACTTTTACTTACATTTTTTTACATTACAAGAGAAAAATAAGTAACTTTAAGAATTACAAAATTAGACTTGAGGATTTAGTGATTATTTGTAAAAATAAATAAAAAAAGATTTGCAGACCTACTCCTTTACTTTATTTAGGTAAAAAGGGAGAAGTTGTGCAGACTTGATGCAGCCTCTCTTTGTGTTTTCCTGAAATATTCTCACATAAAAGTATTACCTGATACAACTGCTTCTAAACTGTTATGTTGAGTCTAATTGTTGATTGATGATTCTGAAAGTTACAATTCTAATTGTGAATTCATCCCTGTAACTCAGCAAATAATTGCTGTGCTGCTGTTTTCAAAATTATACTAATCATACTTCAACACTCGCTTCACTGCGACACTGCAACAGATCTATTAAGAGTTGTACTCACATGCAAATTGAGGACGAAATACTCTAACATACATACAGAGACACACAGTTTGTGCTCATATAAATAAAATCTAGTGTTTTATCAGATTACATGCTGTTCGGAGTGTTGTCCAGGGCTCATGTTAGTCTCCATCACCATCTAGAGCCCCGTCAATCATCTCGCCCTGCAGTGACACACTCCTTTGCTGTGTGTGTTTGTGTGTGTTGGTGTGTACGGGGGTTTGAGTCCCATTACAGTATCCTGATGACAATCTGTCAAGTTAACTCAGCCATATGACCGTTTGTGTGGGTGTGTGCACATGTGTGCAGGTTTCAAAAATCATTACTCTCAGACAACACAACAGACAGCACTGAAAGAGCGCACAACAGCTGGAGGTGGATAGAAAGAGCAGAGACAGATTTAAAATGTAACATTAAATACTATTATACGTTCATCCACAGAAAGAGCCAGAGATAACTGTTGATTATTGAAAGTTTAAGCATGCAAGAAGACTTTAATTTAGTAGTTTTAATAGGATGAGATGAGCTGACAAGTTGGAAATTGATTTCAGTCTGACATTGCTGTCATCACGCCACACTTGCCTGACCCCAATGTGTGTGGGAGAATGTATGTGTGTATATATGTCTTTATTTTTTTAGTCTGCTATATATTAAAAGATACTAGGATTTCAGTGTCAATATGTGCTGTTTTTTATTTGTTTCATGGGGACTTGAAGAATAACCTACTGTAAGGAAAACCCATCATAGCAACAGATTATTGTTATTATATTCGGTCTCTGTAACCAAAAAAGGTTATATTTTGCTTATTACCAAATTTACACCATGTCCTGATCACGCTCTGACTGCATGTCATCTATCTATATATCTATAATCATAAAACATGATTATGAAATGATCTATTCTATTTCTGACTTTGAACATAATTTTACCAAAAAGCACTAAAATAAATAGAAATGAATGACATGATGTTATTATGAACAAATTGACTGACAAAGTCATAATAAATTAGAATGATATGATATATGACAAAATCTATATCTCTGGGGTCTGCAGGTACCTCAGGTGGTAGGATGAGGATACTGTGACATCAGTTTTTTGGGAGAAAACTGGCCAGAGCTGTTTTTTTAAGAAATATAAACCCACAAAGAGCTTTTTAATACTTTTTATTCCCACACATACTCCCCTCTAAACAGAGTTACAATAGTATGTCCAATTCAAGTTTCAATTAAATTCAATTCAATTCAATTTTATTTGTATTTTTTTATAGAGAGAGAGAGAGAGAGAGAGAGAGAGAGAGAGAGAGAGAGTTTCATGTCAGGTAAAAAGCAGAAGTCATGATCCAAGGTTTGCAGGTCTTTCATAGCATTTGCACACATCTCTTTCAAAGCTGTTTTTACATGATCAGAACTGAAGACTCCTGTCTGTGGTTTAATATAGACACATAATATATTCAATATTCTGACTATCAAGTCTCAAGCTCAGTGTTAAAGGGGTAAAATCTCAAGTAAGTCAGAGCATTCAAGTCCCAGTCAAGTTTCAAATTCTTCAGCCTGCATAGACCTTCAATTTACTGAATCAAAGATCATACACTCCACACATTTTTTTTTTTTATGGGCAGAAAAGGGGATTTCACACTGGACAGGTAAACAGTAAAAACAATACAATCCCTTGTCCCTGTACCAAAAAAGAAATGGACATTATGTATAATTTATGCTGCATTTTTTATTGAAAAGGCACTTAAACAAAGGGAGAAAACTAGTGGTCTAATAGTTAAATGTGGGAAACAAGGGCTTTGCAGAGACAGCTGGAGGGAGATGGAGCTTTATGAGATTGAACTTTGCCGGGTTGTGGTTCTGCACTGAAACCTGATGAACTGGACTAAAAAATAATTCTCACTCATAGCACCCCATTGCTTTACAATTTCCTCTGCATGCTTTTTTTCCTCCGTCTTGACTGTGGTTGTAAAAATCATGTTTGTAATAATCTTACTCTGAACAATGGCAAGAGATTTAATCAGAGGGCCAATGATTATAATAAAAAAAACACACTTTATTATTTTATATCCCAACTGTCAACACCAACTGGTCCAGACTTGATGGACACCAACTTGGTGCAATCAGTCATGATGCCAGATCATAATCATTGGCATAATTGCAATGTGTTTGAGTGAGGTCATAGTATCCTGTTTAAAATCTGCAGTTTTTATATGTACACTTGTGGACTTGTAAAGCCTGAAGTGCAGCCAAGAATGCGGTACGATTCTGCAATGCACTGCTACTGACAGGGCAGGAATAAAGTTACACAACAGTGAAACTGAGAAAATTCTCCCCAATTCTCTTTAAACTACTTTTGTTGTTGATGCAGTTAAACTGTGAACCAGTCCTTTAGCAATGACTGTTCTCATTCCAGCATTGTTGAATAGTTTATTTGCACTGAGACAGAGGACCTCTGTCTTGTAGCTCTTCTGTTATCTTCTGCCATACTCTGTGTTTGAGCTTGAGGATTGCACCTTTTTCTCCGTTCCTTCAGCAGCGGAGGGCTACACAGCAAGCACAGTCACACTTCGTCTGTGTTTTGACAGTCTGAGAGTCTGAAACTACAATTGTGGCTCACTATCCTATAGTATCAGGTTTGAGTATAAGTTGCTCTATGATAATGCCTGACGACGTGTCTATGCTGCAATAGTTTTGGCCTCAAAACAGCTACAAGTGCATCTTTTTGTTAGCTGTATCTAGAGCTTCAACTATGACTAAATATTATAGGTGAAACACGATCACCTTTACATGGTGCATGTTGTGTATAAAATGACCTATCTCAGAGGGGAGACTGTGGCGTGTTAATATCAAAAATGGAGCACAGAGGTCATATTAAAAGACTCTTTAATCTTATCATCCAACAGGCAGCTGTCCAAAAAGCTGATGCATGAAAACACTGGGCTCTTTCTGTTCCACCTTGCCCACTTGCTCTCTTTCCTTTCCTATATCCCTCCTTTGTGTTTTTCTTTTGTCTTTCCTTCCTCAAACAACCCACTCTCTTCTCCTTCCGCATTCTGAAATACACACTTTTGACTCACATCTTCCATGTTTTATACACACTTGCTATGACAATCCTGTCAGTAAACATTCATTGTTTTCAGACAGGTCTGTGCCAGCCTTATAATCACATTATGGCCCAAACAAAACCATCCGCTAAGCCTTTGTTATCAGCTGCCTGGGTGATATCAGATACATGTCATTTTCACTTTACAAGGACATTATGTCACATTTCCAACCTTATGCAAACACTGCTTTTCATCAAACAATGCTAAAAATGCTCCTCCTTGAGGCAGGAAGCCCTCACATAATCTAAAAACAACAAATCAAATGTTGGGTGATACAACAAGAAGGAATTTTCTATTCTAGCAGTAGACAAGCACTGGGGCTCCAGTGGATCCACTCAAATATGATTTTGCACAACGTGGGCCAGCAATAACCCGGGGGCTGTTTGGAACCTGTGTATAAAATGAAAGCTCTGTTTGTTCCTGTGAGGTCCCCTCAGTGGAATTGTGAGCAGAGTGCAAATGATGGGGGAATAGATTTTCCCACACATGAATGTAATGAGGAGTTGCATTCCCTGAATAGGCAAATGCCAAGAATAATATAGTTGAAAGGCAAGATCACCCTATAGCAAATACAGGCCTTTAACTGTTATCCATGTAGATTTGAGTTATTAAGTGACTGTTTTCTTTTGCTAATGTTTTCATAATATCTTTCTTCTAAACAATTTCCTCACATATTTTCAGAGCACCAAGGTAATCATAATTTTAAGTGAAATTAAAAAGGGTATGAGATTTCAGAAGAATTTCTGCTTTTGAGACTGTTATGGTGTCCTCAAGGTTTAGAATCGGCTCTCTGGTGAAATTGACAGTCAGCATGTGCCCCGATGGACAATTGCCTCAGCCTTGTCATGTGAAGCACAATTATTCTTTCTTAAGTTTAAAAAATGTCCAACACATTTGCAAAGGGAACATGTAACATTTCTTTGAGTAGAGAGAAAGCAGAGAGATTGCAATTTATCTTTTAAATGACACCTATGACAGGGTCCTGTTTACTTGTGCAGGGAAGAAATATCTGTTCGGAAGTCTTTTTTGTTCTGCCAGTTCGATGGAGAAAGGAGGGTGTTAAACAAATGGCCATTCGAGTGAAGTACAGCCAACAGTGGATCAAACTCTATAACATTTTTACGCCCACTGGCCGTCATAATGACAGGCTATATTCAGTAAGCACCACTGAATATCAAATACTTCAGCTGCAGAAATACTTAACAAGTCTGTTATCTGTGATGACTCCCATCATATGCAAGGTTTAATGTCTTGTCATTACTTGACCGAAAAGCCCAGCAGATCAGTGGCAGAACAAAGAGTGCTGTGAATCCCTGCTGTTTTTCCTCATGCCATTTACTTTAACTAAAACATATTGTGTAAACTTTTCAAATGATTTAAAAATGAAGTTTAGAGGGATTAAACAAATTCTCTATTAACCAAAGACAAAGTCTTTGTCTTGTCGGCCCAGTATGACTCGATTATGTCTACAAAAGTGATTTGGCTTCACACAACGAGTTCACTTCTGGAATCGAAGCAGTCTGATTGAAAAACTGAAGTCTGTGTTAGAAGACCACCAGTCACGCAAAAAGAAAAAATATGCTCCTAACTTAAAACATACTCATATGTTCTTCCCTGAGGCATGATGTTAAAAAGTAAATGAAATGATGGAAGTGAGCCAAAGGCATTTTTCATCACAAGGACTACTGGTGGTTACATTAAGGTATGACACATGCACAGTGTAGGCCTGGCATGTCCTCCAGCTATTTGGAACCTCTGTGTGAAATGACAACTTTCTTTGTTTTTCCACTTTTCATCTCAATGATCAAGAAAGTAGCATTCAAATAATAGGAAAAAAACAAATGTATTTTTCCTAACATTGCATTCTCAACTGATACTGCAGTTTAAATCGTGAAATAGCAGCCTCTGGAAGAAATAAAATGTTTGGAAATTTGTCATTCAGTGAAAGAGATAATTTCATAGAAGGCATGATTGCTGATATTCTTGACATTATTCAGCACTTGTTTTGAAATTATGTGGTTGATTCCCAGACTTCTTGAGCTAAATTAACAAAATTACCAGTGTTGCCACTTTGAGTTTTCAATTGATTTTGCTAAAAAGAACATCCGACATAAGCTCATTTACTGGCCTTATTATTTATCTTCACAAAATTTTGAAGCGTCTTTCAGGCTATGTTGCCGCACTTCCTGTATTTTTGTGCCAGAATTACATGTTTACTCCAGAGACATGGGCCTGGCTACTGACTGCAGTTTTGGATCTTGACTCTCACCCTGGTTTTGGAGGATACAGTAAGCTTAATGAGATGTGGGAACTCCCAAGCCTAATCTTTCTTGAGAATTTCAGCAGCCGTTTTCATTGGAGACTGGGACAAAACAGAGCATTCAGCCCCTAAACATCTGCTCGCTTATTGTAGGATGCCAGAGCTGTAACGGTCACCTACCTGAGCTTTATGTGTGTGTGTGTAAATGATTTGAAATGTGTGTGGTCTCTTGCAATGTGTGTCCATATCCGTGATTGGAACACTCACCACAGCAGATCCTCTTTGTTGGCACCGCAAGTATGCAAATTGAAATGAGTCTCTTTTTGTGATATCTCACACTTTGAAAACATTTGAGGAAAACGATGGTAGAAAAAGAGATGGAGGCGAGGCACGTGCTTTGCGGGGGTGAGGTGGGGGTGGGGATTTGATTAAAACATTTCATTAGAATTTCTTCAACAGGATCCACTTTGTAACTTGTCTGCAAGCCAACCCCAAAACCATCCTCAAAGTAGGGAAACAGGAACTGCTAAACTTTACATCTTCCCCTCCGTGCTGACTAATGAGGTTTTTGGCCCTAATTAACCCAGTTATCTTCCCTCCTACAACTGTCAACAATACCTCTCATACCAGCGCCAGGGGTAAAATACAGCCGTTGTGAAATGATAATATATGACTGCCAGTTGCACTCATCCGGCTGTTTTACAAACAAATACAAAGGATGAGCTCCCATGGTGTCATGGGAAGTAGACATCAAAAGATAAAAATGTCACAATGTAAGCGCTTACACGCACAAGCATGAACACACCTGCAAAACTACAAACATGCATATATAAGCGCCCAACATCAAGACTGCAAAATTTACTTTTGAGATGTAATTTAATGATGGACAGCTCTCCCAAAAAAAAAATCCACGCAATATTTTTTTCCGAATACAGCACTGTGGTCTTCTAGTCCAAATACACATTTAGCAAGTGGCCTCCCTGAAGCATAAATTCACATTAACTGTGTTTTTTTGTTTGTTTGCTTTTTTTAAAATAAATTTCTGCTTTTATCAGTAAAAGTCTGACTTAAATTATGATGATTTGCATTTTGGCTGCAATATTTGTTATCTCTTATAATCCTCTGTATGTAAATGAGTTTTAGTGAAGTCACACAACAAAGAAACTTATTTACATTTGTTATTTACATGGGCTGCTGCTATAATGATGAAGACCACAGTATGTGGACACTGTATATTTAGACCTGTTTTTAATAGGACGACAAAACAAACTGTAGCTTTTCTGAAGTGGTAACCATTCTCTTTGCTACAAATTTGCACATTTGTAGAGAGACTGTTCTTTAAGAGGAATGGCGGCATTAGTGTTTCCATTCAAGTAGCAAAGTAATGGTGGCCTGAGTAATTATAACAGGAACAAAGGAAGAAATGAGGTGGCATTGTTCTATAGTTACGAAGTCTGCATATGGTGGTGAACCTTAACAAATTAGTTATTTTATCCTACCAGTCCCTTCCGCTCTCCGTCTGATGTGAAAAGCTAGATTGACTGACATGGGAGCTGGAATAAAAAAGGGAGTGTTTTTCCGTTATGCTTTACGTCTGGTAAACCTGTTTTTAAGTGTAATACCGTGCAGATTATCCAATAGTTAAATAATCTATTTCCAGGTCTTCCAAGACGTGGAAGAACCCTGAGAGGTCTGCTTTGTAAAAAGTATTGTCAACATCAATCACAGATATAAAGCATATGAAAACCCATTGTGTTTGACATTGTATTACAACTGGAGTCTCTGAGACCTAACAGAAGTAATTTTCTGTAGCTGGTTTCTGAAGCATGTCATTAGTCATCCAAATCATGTTAATAAGCAATTCTCATATAATTAGTAAAAATCATGAACTTGATAAAAAAAAATGTTAAGAGTGTTTGTTTTTTTTCCAAGACAGGGTGAAAGATGGCCCTCCAGGGTATGGCTCTCTGGGACCAAACAGAACATTAGGGTTAAGCACTGTATAAGCATGGGATCTAGGTTATGTGCTAAAATATCTGTCTGCGTGTTTGTGTTAGACAGAATTTCAAACAGTCCAAAATCTCTGTTTTCTCTATTTGAGATGAAAGCAGCTGATCAACAGGGGAGCTATATAGCTGATACACCAATAAACCGGCCAGAGTTACAGCCACAAATGCACTGTGGGATTTTACAGTGGTACAGTTTGTTACAGCGTTCATTTCTATTTGGGGAGCAAAAGCATATGTCGCATCAGAAACCGTGTCTTTGTGAAACCCCATATAATCTTTCCACCACTATTTACAAAATAAGACAGTAGCTTATTAAGGCGGAGAAACTCCACAGCAGACATCTTATAGGCCAGCATGGAAACAGATCAGGCCAACAAATCCTTCCTCTCACAAAAGCAAGATGGAAATTTGGCTGGCGGAAGCAATAAACTGATAACAAACCCAGCAAACCCTTTTTTAATACAGTGACTATTCATTATGAGAGATGGATAGCAATGAGTCCAGTCACCTCAAACACTACCATCACAAATTCACATCATTATGCAAAAATGAAAATATGACACAATAAAAGGTGCCTCTCATCTGTTCAGGCTCCTCCAAATCAGTTCTAAATGAACCTTGATTTTCAAGTGTTGTCTAAATATAACCATGTTAGTACAGGCAGCTAGTGTGTGTGTGCGTGTGCTTGTCACAATGTATACAGCACATGTGTTTTTGTTTTCCTTGATGGCTGTGGCAACAATAGAAGATTAATTATTTAGAGAGATTCAATCAGTTACTCAGCTTGTGTTCTCTGTCAGTGTCTATGTGTGTGCATGTGTAAGTTTTAGCAACTAAGTGTGCAATTTTTAATCTGCAAGGGTGTCGTAGTAAATCATTATAAGCTATAGTACATAAAACTGAAGTTGAAAGCAAACAGGGGAAAAGTCACCTTAATGATTGCTACCCAGACTGTAAACTTCTCACTTGCACGTTTTTATATAGCTGCATATCACAGAGTAGCCAAGAACATACAGAGAGTGAAGCTTCTATAAATCACAATAAAACACAAATAGGCCTCTTCTGCTGGTGGCCTTGTACAAACAGGGACAAAGGTTGCTCTTAAATTAAAGGGACAGTTTCCTTCCTCACTCCTCTCCCTGGCTTTTTTCTTTCTTTATTTTCTTTGTGTCTTCTGTACTGGTTTATTGAATACCGACAAATGTTACAAATTAGAGATTATTATCTACTATTCTTACTTGACTTCCTTTCATTACAGATGAGGCAGGCTAGGAGATATAGAAAGCATGCAACGTATTCAAATGGTAGTTCAGTCATCTTGTTTGAAGCTCACCATTTTGCTCTTTTTGTTGGCTTTAACAACCCGGTCTCAGTCAAAAGTCATCAAATACTGCAGCCTGGTCAGTGGCCCCACGCTAGGGCTGCACGATATGGTAAAAAAATAAAAAATAAAAAAGGTTATTTTGACAGATATTGCAATATTATTCATGATTAATGGGAACGGTCATTTTTGCATCATAATTTTCATTTTTACTTAAAAGAATATCAGATTTTGATCTATCTTGGGGTCTATACCAAAAAAAATGTTTAATGCATTTTTAGCATTTAAAATGTTTTCTTACATCTTGAGAAGTAAGATTATTTGCCTGGGCATCTCTACATAACTACAGTACTTCATTATAATGCTATTTTACTATCATTTTACCTTTTTTGTCATTCATTTTACCTTGCAGCTTGCATTTTGGATATTGCAATTGGTCATATTGCGATTTTTGTCAGCCCTACCCTACGCTTCAAAATATGCCAGTGTAGTTAGTTTACTTTAGTCATTTTTGGACATGCCCACTGTGAACGTACCCAGGACACCGCTGTTTGTTTCTTTTAAGTAATGTACTTTAGTTACATCAACTTAACAACTTAACTTCCTAATCCTAACCAAGTAGTGTTGGTGCCTGAACTTAATAAATATCCGGTTAAACTTTCCAAATAACGCTTACATGGTTAACGTTGTCAAATGGTAGCAGTTTGGTTGTTTATTGCCCCGAATATCCAGAAATCAAGAAGGACGCCTACAGCGCCATATTTTGAAGCGGTGGGCCAGAGACCAAGCAGCAGCATTTGAGTTGGGAGTGGGAATGAGGCCATTTGAACCTGATGTACAATTCACAACATCATAAGTGAAAATTGTCTGAAGGATCAGAAATCAGGAGCTAGGATGGGATGTTTTATCAAATTTTTGAAGCCCATGGAGTTTTAATTTTTTTGTTGTTGCTGTTTTTCCTTATTATTAGTCAAAGCAAAATAGTTCTCGTGCCCTCCCATTTTGAAAATAAAATCTCATAAGTTTCTTCTGTTAGAAGCTTTAACTATTTAACTAGTTCTTCGAGGTACAATTATATGGTTAGTCATTTTTGTCATGCTTAGGCTATTGTTAATGAAGGCTAATTGTTACAACAATTGAATGTCTGACGCCTGCCTGTTTTAGTCAGAAGTCGCGCTTGTTTTGTAAAACATAATTAGCACATTACTTTTTGTGACTGACTGCAAATCCGCTGTAAAAGCAGTCTCGTGTCTGTCGGTTAGTGTGTGCTTTTACAGAATATGCTCAGACTCAACATTCAATTACTAGTTGCCTCATAGAGAGATTTAAGTTTAATGCCCCAGTCGCACTTAATCTGAGAGATTCTATTTTAACGCTCTAGTCTCAAATCCCTCAATGAGAATTTCTTTTCCCTTTTTTATGATTTTCTCCTCTTTTGCTTTACTCTTATCTCGTCTTCTTTTCCCTTCTCTCCCTCCAACTGCTCTTTTCCATCATTTTATATTGAAGTCAAACTCAACGGTTTGCTCATTAACATAAAATAATGGGCTATGGATATTGAGCAGATCCTGGCAAAACTTGACCCCGAAATGCCACCAAAACCTGCACAGTCAATCATTTCCCATCTCTTCATCCTCATTTCTCTTCCTTTCTTCCATCCTTTCTTTTCTATCCCCTATCCTCTCATTTCCGACTTTGTACCTCCCTCTTCAAACTCCCACTTCCCAGCAAATAGCTGTTATGATCAAATACACTGCAGTGGTATTTCACACAGTAAGGGCCTTCATTCATTAAGTAGAACACTTGTTAGCATTATAACCCCCCCCCCAC
>NW_023339674.1:3592104-3609019 GCF_004916995.1 Morone saxatilis
ACACACACACCACACCACACCACACCACATCACCTTACCCAAAGCTAAGTGATGGAGAACGATTTTGCATCAAACTGAAACTGAATTTACTCCATGGAGTCTTTTCTTTGCCTTGTGGTGTGTTTACAGTAGCTGTGGGAGGGGGGGTGGAAAGGTTCCTTTTGTTTCCTTCCTCCTCTTCCATTCTCTCCTCAGCCATCACACCTACGAATGATGCCTCACCCAGTCCTATCAAACACCCAACACTAAAATGTAAGAACAAGGCGGCCTCTCAGGCATGTAATTCCTCCTGTTGGCAATAGTTTAGAAGCATATAGATGGCTCCCTGTTCAGTCACAGTCACTGTGTAAAAGTGTTTTTCAAGCTCAATTTGACTCCTCTCTGGTCCATCACAGGCAGCTGGTCCTATCATCAACACCTTGACAAACAAGCAAACCCACACTCTCGCAAGCATAAAAGTAGACGCATAAACGTGTAGCCTGGCTGGACGTCCTAACAATGAGAACATGTAGAGAAGTGTGGAGCTTTCTTTTTGTGGGGCAGGTGAGCGATACAAGGAGAGAAATCTCTCTTTTCATAGGGGGAGACAGTGTGCCTTTCAGGCCTAGACACGGTCGGGTTCACCAGTCTTCCAGGATAGATGAGGACACTGCTGAACAGTGGCCCTGTTGTGGCCCTATAAAAAGTCTGAGGCTTTGGCACTTCTGCCTAACACTGGCAAGTGGCAATGAGAATTACAGCAGTGATTCACTGTTTTTTTTCTACCAGAGAGCTCAGCTACAAAACTACCTTCCTGTCACTGGAGTGGCTTTTTCACTCGAATATACTGGTTTAATATATAGTTAAATTTAAAATACTACAAATAACACCTATGCCAACCTTCCCATGGGCCAGTATGATTGCATTTAAAATGCTATTTGTTTTCTTTGAGGGCATCTGGCTCATTATCAGAGCCTCCACTGAAGGCTGCCCTGACTCATGTGCCTTGTTTAAGGGTGATGCTTGAGGGTGAAATGTATAATTATGAAATCAGTGGGACTTGTTTTCTTTTTTCTTCTTTTTTTTCTTTTTTCTCTCCTTTCTGTTTTTGTTTTTTTTTCCAGGCTGAGAGCGAGCTGGGTTTTCTGCCTCGCTGGTGCTTGGCAAACCGTGGTCTGTGCATGCATCAGTGTTAGAGATCTGATCCTCTACAGGCGAGAATGCCAATACACCCTAAGGAATATAGATTAGAGATATTTGTTGGAAAGGCAGAGACAGGGTGGCAGTGTGTGTGTGGGGCAGGTGGAAAGAAGGAGGGCAGTGAGAAAGGTACATGGGTCTGATGATGCTCATACACTGACAAGGCATGAAAAGCAATATTGTGTATGCTTTTCCAGCAGTAGATAGTTTGTGCTTCTATGAAGGTGCAGGTGGGTGTCTGTTAGTGCAGAGAGAGAGAGAGAGTGTGTGTGTGTGTGTGTGTGTTTCTGTGGGAGTTTCTGCTTGCATTGTGGTCAAGCCTCAGAGAGTATTTCATACATGTCATACACAGCAGATTTTTAAGTGCTATCCAGGTCAAGTACCCTGCTGGCATATTATTTTCCATATATCCTCAGGTAGGCCGTTTAGACGTTTATGCATTCTACTTTGTATTCACAAATCCAAATTCTTCACAAAAAAAAAAAAAAGAATAATTACAAGAACTCACCGCGGTTTGGAACAGCAGATAAAGTTTAACTCAGTATTTCCCATTCTCTTGCTGAATCTCGCTGACTCTCAACTGCCGAACTCATTTCACAGTTTGTCGGGGTTCAATAGCAACTCCGCGGAGAAAAACACGGCACTCCAAAAAACACTAGTACACACTCAGGGATCCGAAAAGAGGTAAAAGTGATCGGTGAGGAATTAAGGCTGCTCCGGACCAATCCGTCGCACGGTTCTACACCAGTGAGAAACTTTGACTTTCGCTGGGGGTGAAAAGTCGGCTTATCCCGGTGTTTTTCAGCGATCCTAGAAGCAGAGGCTTTGACCTTTCTGAGGATAATGACTTTACAAAATGAAATCATCCAGCAGGAGATGTAGTCAAGAGGAGAGCCGAGGAGAGAGAGGAGGAGGAGGAGGAGGAGGAGAGAGACTCAAGGAGCGCAAAGGGGCTGTCGATTAGAAGATTAAAAAGACGCGTTTGCGCATTTGTTTCAGCCAGAAACCGGCGGGGTCCACTGTCGGACGGATGCGGCGGAATGCGGTTATACCGGGACGGAGACAGCCGCCCCACAAAGATGGTTAAACATCCCGTTATGAATTCCACCCAAGCGCCGTTTTTTATTTTCTACTTGACCCGCCTACTCCGCATCGCTGTGTGGAGGAGCTGAGGAGCCAGATCCTGTAGAAACTGTAGGTAGGCGCCCGGCAGCAGATAACAGGCATGGGCGCCTCAGCTCTCCCCTGTGGCCCCTCTCTCACTTAGTCACATGTTTAAGACACAAGTAGCCCTCTGTAATAGCTGCCAAAGGAGGGTAGAATAAGGTAGGGGACGTGGAGAGAATGATAACAAGCGTTTTGGTAACGGTCCCCCTCTCTCCTCGCACTTTAAATGAAAAGCGCTGGTGTGCACAAAGCGAAATGACACTCTTGTCATTAACTTTATGCCCTAATATAGTTCTTTTAATGCCGCAGTTATTTATAAAGACATGGGAAATGGAAGTAATTGAATATCCCCCATAACTACTTGGCTGGTCCACTCCAAAAAGCGCCTCCAGAGAGGACGTCAACATTTAATTCCTTATCTGTCTGAGCTGTCACATTAGTCAGAGGAGAGCGAAGGTGTTGAGCATAATGTCTAATCCTCTTTGGTTTTGTCTTGTGGAGCATGCCTATGCATGAACCATGAG
Organism: Morone saxatilis; assembly: GCF_004916995.1. NCBI lineage: Eukaryota > Metazoa > Chordata > Actinopteri > Moronidae > Morone > Morone saxatilis. The sequence continues at coordinate 3,594,975 of NW_023339674.1, forward strand.
TCATTAAGTGGTACTGCAAAGGCAGCTCTGCTAAAATCACCATGCAGCAGAGACTACAGCCACTGAGTGACTGAATAGATGCTGGCATTTTCATAATGACTATGACAGCACACATTATAGTAACAGGGATCAGCGCTGTTAAACTCTATGCCCATGCACCTGATTTCATTTCAGACTGTACTGATCAAAACCAGCGCCAGAGCGTGTAGGATTTGAACTGACCAGTACAAGACTGCTCTGCAGGAATAATTAATATGCAGTGGGAAAAGAGGGTCTTTTGTCTGAATTACATCTGAAATACAATTTGTATCCTTCAGTTATGTGGACACTCTCCTGGGTAAGTAGGTTTTAAGCCCAAGATGGCTAACAGTGAATCCTAAATAGTTAGTGTGAACATTAAATATCAAATATTGAAATTCAAAAATACAATATTTGTTGCAGTTAGTGTTTATCAGTATTGACACCATGCTTATCTCACATTAAAACACTGAGACGTGACTGTTAAAGCACTTCTTTGTTTGGATTACTACCTCACACAATATTCTTATGCTGCATACTGGGAACTTTAACTCATTTCCTGGTGAATTATTTCCCCATTGCTGCACATAACTATAACAGCTCTTTTATTTAAAAAGCATCTTATACATTGTTTTTTCCAGATTTTATTGTCAGATTTTCAACTTTTTTTGTACTATGTCTATTGTTATGCACCAAAACACCAAGGCAAATTCCCCATATGTGAAAACCTACTTGGCAATAAACTTGATTCTGATTCTCATTCTAATGTGAAGGGTCAGGGTGCTGTAGGGCCTTATCGTGTATAATACAAGGTGGGTGGTGCTCGTGGGTCACTGGTTAACTCATGATTCCGTTGGGTGTAAAGAAACTAAATCTACCCAGAAACCGCAGAAATTAATCTGTGAAAGCAATCAGGTCTTGGAATTGTACAGGCACAGCAGCCTCAGTGTGGTGCTAATTAACCCAGTTCCCTGTGTGTTTCAGTGTCCATTTAGTATGCTGTGCTGTGCTGTAGCTGTCCGTGGTTCTGAAGTTGATTTATGTCGCGTCCCAGCAGAGATTTGTGCCAGATTTGGTGTGACACAGACTCGGTTTTATATTCCTAACTGTCAATTCCGATCGGGATGGTGCCGCAAATGTGACAACTTGTTAGAAAAGTCTCATTAATTTAACCCTTACCTTAAGTGTATCCATCCATCTGCGTGCTACATTAGAAAAACAGCGTTGTTCCCATCCCAATCCATTCATCATTCAAATTAAACCCATCCGGCTCCGTGGTTGTTGTGGTTGATGATAAGCTTATGGGTGGGGCGCTGTCCATGGTGCTGGAACCAGCCTCGCGCTGTTTGGAGCCCCTGGGATCAAAGTTTAACTTTTAGATTAAAAACGACTTAAATGCTTGATTGGATAAGTGACTCAGTGTATTTACATTAGCAAAACCTTACCAAGAGTGCTCTCCTTACATAACAGCAAACTAAAATTAATACCACTTTATCTGATTGTGTTCTGTATAAAAAACAAAAACAAAACACTTAACATTTCACTAGAAATACATTTTCCCGATATGGCCCTTTATTGGAAACAGTGTTCCCTTTTTCTTGCTAAGTACTGTAATTCCATTAATTTCACTATCAACCATTAATGACCGCCATTAGCATATTAATGAGTGATGTTCATGAAATGGATCTCCATCATGTCTAGTGGAACTGGAGCAACCCAGTGGATTTGCGGCTCCACTGTCTGTGACGAGCAAGGCTGTGTAACTAATTTACACCTTAAGCACAGTCTCATTATAAGACCTGGGAGTGTCTGGAGAGCATCACATTCATTTTAGCTGTTTGACTGTTGGACGGGTGCAGAAAATGTTCCTCCAATAGGGAGAGGGGTGTCACGTGTAATATTTGGCCTATTTCACTGTCATTCCTCATTTTCTAATGCCAGTGTTCCCGTCAAAAAGAGTTCACGTCCATGTCAGCGATGAGTCACTCCTGAATCACAGATGTAACCTTTTTTGGGGGGCTGTTGGGTTGGGCTCGCATGCTTGTTTGATTTTACATTTTTGACAACAGCAACTTTAAAACACAACAGGATTTGTGATTTCTCCCCATTCTGTGCTCCATCGCCGTAGATCTTACTGTATAGCTGACTGGCTGACTGTCAGGCTCCTGCAAACGCTTAAGCAATTCCTCCACAGTCACACATAGGCTGAACACCCCTATAATTTGACCTTAGCCGTCCTCAATATCCCTCAGGCAGGCATGGAGGACAGTTGATTCAGATAACTCCATTCCACTGGGCCTGTGAAATGAATTTAGGTCTGTTCAACTAAGGGTCTGTTCATTTTGGCTCCATTTCACCGTCTATCATTTCCCCAGAATACCATCAGACCAGCAGTTATCTATTCTATATTTAAAACAGCTAGGATTATTTGGTGCAGGGGATGAATATACCTTATACTTCATACAGATTACCTCAAGCTATCTTGTGTTACCTTCTATCTATTGCTGCACTACAGATTCAGTATTATAATATAAGCCAGTGCCAGCAGTATCATACCCTGTTTATTACGGTATATGCTTATCAGTGCACACCCAGGACAAAAGGTCCACGAACAGAAGGAACTTTTAAACTGCTTATAGGGAATATTTAACTTTTTGTCTCATCACAAAGCAAATTCTGCTGCTTCCGCTCTTGACTTTTTTAAGAAGGTGATCATCATTATTTACTTTTTATTTAACATAGCAAAATATCAAGAACAACCCCATTGACACCTCTCTTTATTGGGTGCGGAAAAAGACTTAATGATACTCTTCAGGGTTAATGTTTTAATCTACCGGAACTTCTCATAATATCATAACCAGTTCCCAAATGTACCCTACCGTTGTACTTATTATACAATAAACAACACTGTGTGTAATGACCAATACGAGGCTTAATGATGACCCTGATGAGAGGAGGAATTAAGTTGATACCAGAGGCAGAGTTATAAAGGTGAGATAACCTTGTTTTCAGCTGGAAGCAACAACGGTAATACTGCGATAGTAATCAGTGTTTTCATTCAAGATATTTATCACGGTATGGCAGCTTCATGTGGCCGCTAATTCAGTGGGATTGTAGGATTGATAAAACAACTGTGGAGGTGGATGAGGAAGGTAAGCTGCTTTGTCTACCCTTCAGTAAACACAGATCACATTTGCAGTCTCATACAGACAATGTGCTATTCTTCTGAATAAATATTTCACCCGTTCATATGATGCCATAAGAACTGCAGGCTTAGAATGCTTTAGTGGAGTTTTGAGTAGTAACTGGAAATGCAAATTGTGTTTTCTTTCTGCAGCTACAAAAAAGTTATTGGCACAAATCCCTGGATAGGCTCAAAAAAATCACATCAACCACAGTCAAAGTGCCCTTCGGTTAGGCACTGAACTTACAATTACCCGTTAAGTTGTTCATTGGTTCACTGGTGAACAAAACAGAGCTGTAATAAACATTTGACAAAGAATTCCCACTTTAACCACTCCCTTGTTGTTTTTGTAATGTATTTCTTTTCATCATATCGGGTATAAACGTTTAAAAAAGTTAAAATGAAATGAAAAAAAAGAAATATCTGCAGCACAGCTGGTCTCCGTCTTTGTAGTGACACATTTAGACAGTGCAGACATTATCAGTCAGTTCTCTTCCAGAATAAAATAAATAAAGGGGAAATTGAGAGGCCAGATATGGATAGACCAGTGTGCCTTTATACCTAGAGTGTGCTGCCATGGAGGAAGCCTGTCATTGAAACCCAATGAACAGATAGCTTGGAGATTTATCAGAAATGATATACTGCTGTGAATGAGAAGGGTATGGCTTCTCCATTACCCATCCATCACCAATGATGTATTGCAGATAAACTACCAGGCAGCAACAAGCTCTTGCTGAGAGGCTGACCTCGTTGATGAAAGCGAAAACTCCCCCATGGCCATCCCAGCATACACAGCCCCCTCTTTTCAATACAACAGTCAGAGCTTGTCTCTGTACAAGGGAACTGGTATCAACACTATTACTTCTTGGGGGGGGTGTGTGTGTGCACTGACAGAAAAGAACAAACACACAATTTATCTCAAGACATGGGATGGAAAAGTCTCCCTCCTCGACATCAATGCTTGAAGGTGAAGTCAGAAGGCTATCCTTACAGCGCGCAGCCAATGTGCATCTTCACTAGTGTGTGCCTCACCTTTTCAGCTAGCACCTGGTTTTATTCCACATTGACAGTGATAAATAGACTGCAGCTAAACCTGCATTTTGGTTTTTGATGTAAACAGTTGATGACAACAAGTCAAAGAAAATCTGTCCTGAGCAGTGCTTAGTTTTACACTTCAGTGACACCAAACAGAAGTTCAGCACACACTTTCTTTTGAGTACCTAAGTGCAGAGGAATCAGTTCAATCAGTAAACTGCCACATTATTAACCTAAGTCAGTCTATAAACAGTTTACCAAAGAGATTACTCATCTTTCAAAAAGAAAAAAAAACATGACCCTCAGCAATACCTCTGCATATAATAATATCCTGACTATAACCCTGAATCCCTTTGAATGTCCCAATTGAGTTTTTAGCCCACAGTCCTGATTAAAGTCATTTAATATTGAATGTCTGCTGATGGAGGTCAACCCAATATTTATATTCTCTTCCGTACGGTGGCACAGCTGTACAGTGCACACATTGCATAATGTCTGCATTAAAGTTAATGAGCTCATTTATATATGTTATATATTTAAATATGTTGTTAATGCCTATGCATTAAGGAAATATAGTCAGTTTTCCTTTAACGATTTCCAATCAAATTTAATAAAGTATCCTATTGCGCTTTGTGTGACAGGGATGTCATTTTGAATCTGTTGTTGCAAGTTTCTTGTCAAAATATGAATATTATTATATTATAAATACTGTTGCTAGTATGGTAGACCACAACTGCCAATAATAAGTAAATAAATAAGTGTCTCAGTAAAGAGATTAATATGCCATTAAATGCTAATAAAATGCCATAAAATGTGACATGAATGATATTTCTGTTAATTTGCTTCTATATTTACTTACTTAACTAACCCCATTTAATGTATTTTTTTTATTATATTTGTTTATGTATTGATTTGTTCTTTTTTCTTCCCCCCTTATTTTTTTCTGTTTAATTTTTATTTGTCTGTATGTATGTCTGCTTCTTTATGCAAATGAGGGGGCTGTCATTTAAGGTGTGTCATGCGCTCAACTTTTTCCCTATTGGTTCATCGACATTACAGTGCATAGATTGACTTTACATGCCTTGCTCTCACCAGCAGCACAGACACACAGACACACACACACACACACACACACACCTGTGGCCACTGGGACACTGTCGTACTGAGGTGATTTAATGTTCCATTACTTACCCAGGCAGCAATTTGGTTTAACATCACAACATAATTGGGAAAACAAATTAGAACCATAAACATAATTTTTAGGAGACAGGTTTGGGTTGTACACATGCCTCCTTTGATACACATGGTGGTTTGTTTCACTCACTAACAAGAAGCTTCACCAGGTATTAGTAATGTAGAAATCCATACTAACCCTCCAGATTGAACCATCCTTTTTGCAATTTAATGCCCCATCCAACCATTAGAAGGAATTTTTGCAGCAACAAGGACAGGAATCCTCACTGGCTTCCCACCTTTCTGACGGTCTTTGTTGGAACTCATGATCAACCCTTAGCTACCAGGGATTTATTACCATGAGCTGCTCAGTCAATGCTTTTACCTTCGCTGGCATCCCTACTTGTAGTGTTTGTTAATTATCTCATTAAATCGCCATGGTCCTAATGATATGTCTGACCAAAACACAATTTGGTTTTGGAATGTAGTTCTGCTTAGGTCCTCCAAAAAATCCTTGGGCCAGTCCTAGAAATGATAGAAGAATACGATCTAATGTCTCTGTTTTGTCTGTTTCTGAGAGTAGAAATTCTGCTCCCTATGACCCTAATTGACCTAAAAAATGTATTTGGCAAATACAATCAATCTGTCGTATCTAATCGCAGAACTACACAAATTCAGCCTGGGGAAGGGGGTTTTACATGAAAAAGCATTCTCATTGCAAATGAGGAATGTCGGAAAATTGAATGGGTTTCTTGTCTTCTCTGTGTATTCTTCTTATCCAACCTTTTGCTTCGGCTAGAAGAGAGTAAACAAATGACACAAAGCTGAGTGGAAGTCATAGAGATAAATTCTCAACCTGTGGTTTGCAGAGAATTGAACGTTGGGACAAGTTAAGGCATGTGAAGTGACCCGGTCCACATTACCCCTGTCACTATCTGTATTTCCCAGCTTGGCCTGATAGATCCATGGGCCCTCTGCTGACAGAGATAATACAAGGCAGAGAGAAAGACTGTTTTGTGACAGCATTGGGAGAAGCAGAGAGGAGTAGGGAAAAGGAGAGAAGGGGGGAAAGTGCATGACTCAGCGAAAGGTGTCGCACTATTAAAATTAAATTTACAGCTGGTTTCAGACAAATCTGTAAGCTCTGTGGCTGTAGGCAGAGGTGGTTGGGCATTTGGAGGACATTACAAATTGACACCCTACTTCTCGGGACTACTGAATCATTTATTACACCTACCACTACTTAAGCTGTCGAAGCAGTGATGGGTTTGGCACTGTGTTGTCCACAGTTAATTTATCAGGAATGAGCTGGCTGGTGCACTGTCTGCCCAGTCCCCTGCTGAATCTTCCTCTGTCATTAAAGATGTCAAAATCCCCAGCTTTCATTGCGATAGGAGAAGATCCCATGAATGTCTTAGCTTAAGCATGTTATCGAAGACGTTTTTATGTGTACTGACTTGTTATATAAGATGTTTATATGTACTGATTTGAATAATCAATATTATAATGTACCGCGGCTGCTTACATACATATTGTTTCTGTGTAAAGTCGTAACAACGTGAACAGTAATGGTTAAGGCGGGGTTTTAATTTGTCAAACAGTGTGGCAGGCACAGCATCACTCTAGCAAAGCTTGAGTGAGACTGGGTCTCTGCTGGACGCTAGATGTATGAGCTGAATTACTCCTGAGTTATACCACTTGGCGATGAAGAGCATTTATTTTTCTAGAAAAGGGGTATCCAAAATCTGGACCAAAAAAAATGCATGTGACCTGAAGGCTGTGTGATCTCAGTGTGTGCAAAACCGTAGAACTGATGAATTTCTTCTGTGGACTATGACCCCTGATTAAACACACAAATCAAAAGCATAACTAAGACCTGGCTTTTACCATTGAAGTATTACTAAAACCAGCGCTTCTAACCTTATGCGGCGAAATAGATTTTTTTTAAACATTACCATAATACCCTTATATCTGCCTGCCCAAATTAATTACTTCAATTACAGTTGAGCTTAGCAGAAAGGATTTGCATTTTTTCGCCATAGAGCAAAACCCAGCCACTCATGTTTTGACTATAATTCACTCATGGATACCAGATGAAAAAAAACCTGTGTGTCCACAAATTGGGTTCACTGTGCTTTAAAGCTTATTTTAGTCCTTTATCTCATCTGTTTTTACAGATATGTACTTTATTTTACAATTTTGGCGAATGTATTTGCATTCAAAATACACATCACTGATGTGTGTTTTTTAAGACAACAGTTCTTATCAATCCATGATTTTTACTTACTTTCCTTTTCATGAAATGAGATTTGTACTTTAGCTTCACATTAAGTGGTTTAGTATACATACCAAAATTCACCACAAAATGTCTCCAGACATCTCTCCCTGCACTTTTCTCTTTAGTCAAAAGAATGCAGTGTGTAAATGGTAAATAGACTGTACTTGTACAGCGCCTTTCTAGTCTTCCAACCACTCAAAGCACTTTTACACTACATGCCACAATCACCCATTACTCATTCATACAGTGATCGAAAATTACAAACAGAAACAAACATTTATTTACATTCAAAAGCCGATGTATCAGGAGCTGATTAGTGGATGACTTGCAACATACGTGGATTCTTTATATATTTACTGTGCATTACACATGTAGCAATTCTGTAGCATTATGTAAAATCATATGTAACAAATCATAAAATATAATGTTGATATCAAAAGTATGTAAAGGAGGAGTAAAGGATATTTGTAGATGCATCCTTTAGCCTCCAAGCCTCTAGGCAGGCTAGTGAAAGTCTTTGACTGACTGGTTAGCCAACAGGAGCATTGGAACACAATGTAAACAAAGCTTGTGTAAAGACAGATGGCATTGTGTTAGCAGGGCTTCAGCATCTAAACTGGTCTTGCAAGTTTTTAAAATATCCCAAGTGCTACAGCGGAATAGATAATAGACAAAGCCATTCAAGGATTCAAAGTTATTTATTGTCATTTACAATACAAGGTTGTGTAAGGAAATGTAGATACCGTTTCCTTTATGCCAATATGCTAGTATGCTTGTAAAAAGAAAAAAAAACACAAGGAAAGATTGATTAGGAAGTTATAAATAATAATAAATCCCTAATTTGTATGCCAAAGTGCTGAGGAAGAGTCTAGCAGTCTCACATCCTGAGGGAAGAAGCTGTTCTTAAGTCTGGTACGGCAGTGGAGCTTCTGTACCTCTTCCCAGATGGCAGCAGGGTAAACGGGCTGTGGCTGAGGTGGGTAGTGTCTTTAAGTGTTGTTTATCAGGCTCTGTGCAAGTCACCGATATCACTGATGCTGGGTAAATGAGTTCCAATGATCTTCTGGATGGTTTTAATTGCTCACTGCAGAAACCGCCTGCCCTGGTCCGCGCACATCCCATGTCAGTTTGTGAGGTTTCCAGTCAGGACGCACCATATTGCTCCTTTGTAAAAATGAACTGCGTGTGTCCACTTTGTCTTCTTAAAAGCAGTTTTGGAGCTTATAAAAACTTAGTTCTGGGTCCTTTACCCTGTTGGTAGTCCATCCCACCACAGCAGCTTTAAGGACTGTTGTTTTGCTAGCGTACAGAAGTCTAAAGGAGGCACCTTCACGCAATACAAAGTCAATGGAGAGCAATGAATTGTTTTCCCCTCCGGTTTGGGTGGGAATTAATTGCACTCTGTCTCTATGCTGAGTGTTTTCAGCCACTTAGTGTCTAGAGTATTGTTTTGACTGTTTTTGCAATTGGACTTGATGATTGCCAGAGTAAATATTAATCAGGGGAAATGAAGTGGTAGCAATAGAATAGACAGGTCAGACATGCAATTGTCAATGTCTTTGAATATTAGAGCAAAGCAGGGTCTTTGAAGACAGTAATCAGGACTGCAAATTAAAACAATGTAATTTCTTTGGGTTTTCTGAATATTTAAATATATAATAACAACATTACACTCTTTAACATAAGCTTTGAAGTGAACTTTTTGAACAATATTATGATTAATTTGGATTAATGTTTCTGACCACCATGCAAATGTAAATCCAATCCATTTATGGTTTCCACCAACTCCTGTGGGAAATATCTGCCTCTTTAGCCTCTAAAGGCTCGACTATGTAAACCAGCTATCCGTTATGTCGGTTTGCAGTTTGGTGCCGAGCATGTGGTGTACAGTGGGTTTTTATAGCCGTTTTGCTGATAACAGCTGCCTGTTGACGCAGTGAGAGTGAACCAAAACCAAAGTTTCCAGACAACTAAACAATTAGCTGAAACTTGCTATAACGATATTCTGTAGGTTCAAGACTGTAGGCTGTAGTTTTAACATTGTGTATTTATACACTATTAATAAAAAAATAAAATTAAAAAAATAATTCTAGCTGCTTTAAATGAGGGTGATCAGTAGAAATATGTTAGCCTTCAGCCCACCAGAGAGCAAATAATAATGACAGGTGTCTCTATTAATCAAGTAAAATATTTTGAACAAACAAAATCTTTCGTCACTGAAAATATCAGTTGTTCTCATTCGAACTAGAAAAAAATAAAGCTGCCAAAAGATTTGGTAACCTTCTCATGCATTGATTTAATGAACTGACTATCAATTAAATCCACAGAGTACATTGAACCTAAAATAGAATATTTCAAAAGTACATGGTCATCAACCTGAAAACAAGGAAAGGTCATTGCTAGAAGCATTTCTTGCACCAGTGAACTATTAAGTCCAAACTCAAAGTCAGTTTCATAATATGACCGCCTGCCTCAGGAATCTAACTGGGTTTCTATTCCACACACAGATAATGTACTTTTATTGGGATGTGGAACAGTGGTAATTTGGCTTGCTTTCAAGACACCCACTTTCGCCCATCAACATTTATTTAGAGTTTGAATGTTGGACATCTGTTTTTCAGGGTTTTGGAGAATATTTACTGAGAAACAGAGCTGTCGCCAATCCTTGGCGTTGTTGTTTTATCCCCACTACAGACAAGGGATTTAGGGGCCCTTTAGAAACAGTGATTGACAGCCATGTTAAATTACAGAGAGCTTCCAGAAGAGGCTTCTTCCCTCGTGGTCTAACTGGCTGTAATTTTCTCTGAATCTGGTGCAGGCATTCCCCTGTTCCCGAGCCCTAATTTAACAGTCCTAAAACACCCTTGTGCACTCGGTGCTGAACAAAACCCAAACGCTGCTAATGCCAAGTTAATTAATAGAACCCCAGCTGCTTGGGCCTCAGAAAGACATACAATGCCAAGGAGGAAATATTCTGCTCTGTATGTGTGTATTGTGACAATAATGCTTTGGTGTCAGTGGGACATGCCCTTATTGGCCCTCTCATCAGCTTTGTTAATTTTGTTTACGGAGCCAGTGCTTTCCAAAAAATGCTGTGATTAATTTCAGTATCATAGCTCTCGGGGCTTCCATGTGCTGTCAGATCTGAAAGGAAGTTAGTGCTTCCAAACAAGTGGATCGTTTTCACTCAACACACTGATTCAACAAGAATTTTATTTGATGAAATCCAATTAGTTAGTTATTCTTTTGACAGGAAATTTCAAACTTTTTAGTGCCAACTTTTTAGTATTCATTATCTGTTTTTTGTCACATAATGTTCTTTATTTAATTATCCTTTTTTTTTGGGAACATAAAATTAATTTAAAAAATCATTTCCAAACTGACGGATGTGTTGTTGTGTTTAAGACTCTCATCAGAGCACATGACATAAGGGTGTCATCGTGTTTGTAGCCACGCTAGCGGCATAGCTCAAAAGATGGCTCTAAGTCGGTTGGTCCACCACTTTTCTCCAGACTCAGAATATCTCAACTATTGGATGAATTGCTATTAAATTTAGAACATCCATAATGGTCACAGGATCCCTTATCATGTTGGTGATCCCCTGACTTTTCCTGTAGTGCCAGTTTAAAGTTATCACTTATCCTGTCAGATATCTAAACAGTGATTAAAAGGATTGCTATTTAGTGCAGGCATTCCAGTCCACCTTAGGATAAATTTCAATCACTTCAGTGATCCCATAACTTCATATAGCATCATCATCTAGTCCAAATTTCAAAACTTTGGTTTGTGACCAAATATTTGCTAAGGCAATAATATTCTGAGCTGGTCCCACTCCCAACATTTCAAATAAGTGGCCCTCCACTACAGGTCCTCCTAGGACCATTGACATCAAAGTCATGTGCCAAACTGTGTAAAAAAAAAGTGTGAGAAATTGCACAGATGGAGGCGGTGGGATGGAGACTGCTGGAACATCAGGATGTTAACATTATTTTTGTGAGAACGTTAGCGTGCTAACATCTCTCAAAACACAGCTGTGCAAGTACAACCTCACAGAACAATGACGATGGCTGTACACCCTAACAAAGAACCTGTTATGCACTCAACAATCATCAGAGAAACAATTACACCTGTGAGAAGAGGAGAAGATCCACTTGACAAAACAGGTGTGGCAAAGGAATTGAAAATGTTATAAAATAAACATATAATCTATGACTAAATGCACAATTTTACATTAATATATAAAAATCCAAAGACTGCAAGTACATAAAAACAGAACGGAAACAACATTACAATTTTAAAAAATGAGGCTACAGACAACATCAGAGACAAAACATGAATGGCACCTTTGAAATAATCACTGCATCTAAAATAACACACATTATCATTCACTTAAAACACATTCCAAACACCCCCTTCCCTTCAAATGTAATCCCTCCTCCCCTTCATCAATGGACTGGGGTAATTGAAAGGATAGATAACAACATGTTTCCATCGGGTGCAAAGCTTTATCTAATCCAGTTTTGAGGGAAGATAATTAAAGGTCAAATGACTGACCAAGGTAGTGCTTCCATTTGTGCTGTTGCCCCTTCTGATAAAACACCATGTCACCCAATCATTTAATTGACTTTACTTTACATGTGGTATCTCAGAAATGGAGAGCGATATACGATTGTGGGCGGCAAGGTCATAAATCATCTAGGCTGCCTCTAAACACTATCACTTAAAAAGGGATAGTAGAGATCTAGCGGACGCTGTTAACAAATCTCCTTTGACCCCAGAAACAGACTGGCAGCCATTCTGCTCGGCCCCGGCGCTTTCAGCTGAGAGCAGAAGCGGTACACACGCACCTTTCCATTCTGTATCTGACTTTAATTTTTCATATCTAGCCTACCTCCTGATATGAAGAGGCAGGTCAAATTGTGAAACATTGCCCTGAGTATGGTAACTGTGGTCAGTTAATGGCTATGAAATATGTAGGCATTTTCCCTCATCTGAGGCATGCATGCTATTGATTCCTTCGGGGCTTCATCAATCATGGCGATAACCTCACCGTCACATAAGTTACTGAGAGCCATCGCTCAGGCCCGGGGCTGAGGGAGGACAGGAAGGGACAGAAATCCATGGGCTCTTTTATCTTTCCAGTTTTTATTCTTCCATGTGTGTTGTTGCCACCAGTCAGTGTATGATGTCATTAAGAGCCAATGAATCAGCTGACATAAACACTTTCCCTCTAATTGTGTAAACTGAACTCTGGCCTCTTTATCACCTCAGTTTTGTAGTATCATAACCTCACAGGTCTTTGGGAATCATATGGATTGTGTGCAATACTAAATTTATGTATTCCATTAGTCCTTCTTTGGAAAGAAGGAAACTCTGTGGTAGACGCACACTACTGGATAATACTGATATAGCTTCTTTAACTTGTTTGAATCTCCACTAATCAATATTTTCTATATTGATTTCTTTACAACGGCCATATTGGTAAACCTTGTGCATGTGTGGCTTCCAGCAGATGAGAAATGGAAACTTTCCAGTCAGAACTTTGCTTAACTTTCTAGAGGTATTTAGAGCCTTTTAGCTGTGACACCGTCCTGCCTTGACATTTTCTCAACAGATGTAGCTGCCTGAGCAGGAAACATCCTGATTTCCACAACCTGCATTGTGGATTGCCAGGTTGCATTGACAGATGGGAGGAATTGTATGTAGAGTGTGGATTGTGTGTACATTCTGTTTCATGGACAATCTGGCAAATTGGGTGACACCAGACAAACTCCATCTCTGACTATTATTCACAGTAAAGTTTGAAGAGTATCAAATCATGTGAGTTTCCAGAGAGGAAGATAAAAACATTTTGACATTTAATTTTCTTTGTCTTTTTTACAATTGCATGTCATCATGTTTATCCTTCCAGAGTCTCTCCCCCCTGAAAAGAATGTGTCACACTGCAGAAGGAGCCACTAAGAATATCATCAGCCTGAGTTTCAGAGGAGAGACTTTGTGTCCTGCAATGGTCTAAAATATCCACTGTATCAGCCCACACATCCTTAGTACAATGTATTTGCTTTTAAGTACCATAATGTTTGGGTTTGCCATAGATCAATGCAATTAGCTTTCCGACAGTAACAGGAATGTATTTGAAAGTTAATTTAGTATATTTCTGTGTGATTGACAACCTGTCGACTTTGCTGACACAGTCTTAATTGTGCTGTGAATCCCTGCCACCATGTACTGCACGCAGATTAAAACTAGATTGATTTGCAAGTAGTCTTTGACCCAGACCTTACTCACAAGCCTGTTCAAATGTCACTCACACACGCTGCACGTGTGAGAGAAAGTGAGAGGAGAGAGAGAGAGAGA
>NW_023339674.1:3609082-3628266 GCF_004916995.1 Morone saxatilis
AGAGAGAGAGAGAGAGAGCCTGAAAGGCAGCGGAGTAAAATATTTATTTAAAAATGATTTTGATGGGTATGCAAAGGGGTCTGTTCTTTCTTTTCTAACAGCCAGCTGTGAGTAAACAAGTGGCCATTGTATGATTGCTTTGTGGATGTCAAAGCTTTCCCTTGGCTTTGACATAAAATATTCATGAGGCGTGTTTTGAACTGCATTTAAAGTCATAGCAGTGAGTGAGTATAACTTCCTTTTCTGTATCTCTTCTTTTTACAAGATCCTTTAATCTGGAGAACAACACTGCCATGTTTTAACCCCACTGTCCAGTCCAGTCCCCACTGCATGTCACGTTCAAGGCCCACATGGGTGTTTTCAGTTCAGGCTGATTAGACCTCAGGTTGAGGCTGGGCACAAAGAAAGTAGAAAACAAGATAAACTAGGACAAAATAATGCAATACAAAGTAATAGTAAAAGTAATAGGTAAGATTAAATAAGTAATAGGTTGAGATGTCAAAACAATACAAAAATATTTATACAATATTTCAGGGAAATGAGGATGATAAATGTGTAATTTGGCTTTTTTTTTTTTTAAGCCAGTTCAACTGGACACACTTAATTGCTCGGGTTTCCTAAGAAGATCCAAGAAAGAAAACAATATGCAACTATAATTTCTTAGGAAAGTTCCTGTAAAGGAGTATGTAATTTGGTATCATACTCCTTAGGGGAAATGGGTAGTGTCCAACTGGTAGACTTCCAAAGATTGTATTCCAGGTGTTTGCTTGCATGGAGGGTCTTTTGTCAATGCACAGCAGGTTAGCCACGTACAAGAATGTGATTAAGAAATATGAAATGTAAAGCAAACTTCACAATCATTTAGGAATGTTTACTTTGGTTTAAACAAATCTTCAAGAAAATAAACAACTGTTTACCAATTGGCATAAGTACACAACTAATTAAAGGCACAGTTGGACTGTTTGGACTGACTATAAGTAACACAATAATATTTACAATTAAGGAGAAAATGAAGATTTTCTGTTCCAGGTAATGTGTTCAGTCACATGTCTAAGCTGATGAGCTCTTAGATCAAGGGCGAGCCAGGTGTTTCCCATCGTGCAGTGGGGTCTTGCAGAGCAACTGTGGAACTTTGCTCTAAAATCTGCAGCTGTCTTCATCTCACGAAGACACCATTGCCAATGTCAACATGACATGCAGCAAGAAATAATGAATACATTTTCATTTATTTATTAGTTGAATACATTTGTTGAACTTTCTTGTGCTTCACTTTCTTGTGCTTTTTTTCTGCGGTGTCAGTTATGTGAACCATTGTTTTTTCTGTGGCTGTGTGTGTGTGTGTGTGTGTGTTCTTTAACAAAAAAATAAATAAAAAGGTGGTGAGGTTAATGTCAATCTCACACAGGCTGTGTCCAAAACTAATGTGTGAGCTCTGATCAGCCAAAACAAGTGTGCCATGAGTGTGTAGACTTTAACAGATGCACCTGTTGTTGTCTGATTAGGGTCTTTAAGATACAAGTCTCTGACATATACTAACCTTTCTTTCAGCATTTAAAATGTGCAACTTAGTTCCATGATCTTAAATGTCAAACATGGCTGGTAATTTGGGTTGCTTCATATTCAAAATGTAAGTTTTGTTTAAAATCAAATATAAAAATGCAAACACCATATACTGTGATATTATGTCTTATATTACACATTTGCTTAGCATATTTCTCTATGGCATTTAGTGTTTGAATCAGTGTTGCTGGAGTTACTGAATTACTTCTTTCTGGCTTCTCTCAAAACACTTGCCATCCATTTTCATTCAAGCACTGGATTGAGTTCAATTGCACAGAGCTCAAGAGAACTGAATTCTTATTGCATCAATTATATGTTCAACATTTGCTTTGTCGAGTTCATCCTGTTGGCCACATATTATTCCTTGTAGCTTAATTTTTGATTTTAAGGCTGTTGTTGTTTTCTTTTTTTCCTTACATTTTTATTGAAATGTGTGTTGTTTTTTTTTTGTTTTTTTTTACAAAAGGTTTCCTACAGTTACTAAAATACTCCCACCACATGTACCATGTCTAAATAAACTCGTCATTAATAAGATTGGTTGTCTGCCTCCACTGAAATTTGCATTCCATTATAACTTGCAAGTCATACTTCTTTTTTTCAGTTGCAGATGTGCTAATGTGAAGCCAACGCTTTGGCTTCACATTAGCCTTCCTGGACTGAATACATATATTGGCAGTCATCTTGCTCTTGAAAACAGAGTGCAAGGTTTATGGAAAACAGCACAGGTGTTAACTCCTTACAACTACAGCTGTCAACCTTATGATTGATGTCTTCCGCTGTTACTTGCTATAAATAATGTTGGAAACCAAATAGCTTGCGATCCTTGTAATGGCAGTGTGAGTGTAATGGCAAGAAAACAATGTTTGGGGGCTCAAAATTGAACAACATTTCTTTAGGTACTTGATGGTTGACCATGACAGTGGTTCTTATTTTATGTTATAGCTCATAATTTTTCACATATTTTAGAAAAGCTTCCTTTTTTCCAGCATTATATTAGTTAGTTTGATAATCACAAATGTAAATACTAGTTCTTCACCCTAATTCCACAAGGCTTTCATAAATTAAAGATTATTTTTGTTGAAGATGAAGATGTTACATTTCTCGCTAAAACTTTAATGTCCCTTGGTGATAGGCCAGGTTTGCCGCATCTGTGGTAACAATTAAGATAATTCCAAGGCCTCAAAGAGTTTTGTGCCATCAAAACAAATTAATCCCAATTAGCCAGTATACAGTACCAAAATTGATTCCAGCAATTATGGAAAATGACCACAAACAGTGAAATTGGAGATGAATCCAGAGGCATATTTTGTATGCTCTTGTGTGTTTTGAGTTTGGCTGTCAAATAGGGATATAAAATATCTTGCCTCCCACTTAGCTGTATTTTCAATAGCAATGTAACAAAACTCCTCATTTGTACATCTGAAATCTAAAGGAGTTTCTGTCATTCACTGTCAAATAGTTCCCTCAGTTACACTCAGTGGAGTCATCATTATTAAGATGGTGCCTACATTAACTTTTCTAATGCTGGTTTTGTCCCAGCAGGGGCTATCATTAACATGGACTCCTGCTCAGAGCCTCGAGCCTTTAACTGTCCTTAAACTGCCCATGCAAAAGTGGGAAATTAGCAAATGTCAATCATTGGCTGACACTACTATCAAGAGGAGTCAGTTTGAGTCTTAAAGAGCCTGAAGGGGTGATGGTGGCGGAGTGGGGTGACGTTTCCTTTACATAGTCGCACTCAGAATATCAACTTATCATATTTTGCTCACCCTCCTCACTATGCTGAATTCTTGCCTATGGTGCTACACACAAAGTCGTCTCCTTCTCTGTCACCTTGTTTGCTGAAAATGACAGCCACTGGAAATCATGTAGGTGTTATCAATTAGATGGAAGCAGGGTACAACAACCACAGCAAGATTTCAACCAAGTACCTCTTCCTGTGCATTGTGTGGATAATATATTATCTGATTTTCTACACAACCAGCTGGTTTCCAACGTGTCCTGTTAAGTACTCTATTAGCTGGACCAAAGCGTTTTTAAAGCTTATTTGAAATAGTTTCTGATAAATACCTCATGGTTCCTAATATTTCCAGATGCCATTTAACTTATTATATTTCATTTTGTTCCAGCTTTTTGTATTTTGTTTTTTTTGATGCAGAACACTATCCATGAGGCATTTGGACATGTTGCAAAGCACGATCAAGGGTGCTCAGGACAGAGATGCTGATTTATTTTTTTGGTAATTGTGTGTCTAAAAGCAAAGTGTGGACCTCTGGCACAGCTGGACATGGCAATGGATAAGGAGAAATACTTTACAAGTGTTTCTTTCCTTTTTAAAAGCTCTGCTCAAAAACAATTTTCAATGATGCAAGAGAACTCTGCACTACTTATATAATACTCCCAGATAGAAGGTGAAATGCTTTTGATGGAGGTGCAGAATGTTGCAGATGTGATCTTAAAGCAGTCCGGGTCACATACTAAGGTATAAAAAAAAAAAAAAAAAAGGGGTTTCTTCAGTCTGACAAAGTGTAAATAGTTATTCCGTAATTTCCAAGTTTATTTACAAGTGACTTATAAAAATCTGAATGTAAATGTGACACGATTCCGTATTTCCTGAATCCCCTATGTTGACAAGGACCTTCTAAATGCACCATTTAACAATTGACCATTGAACAATGGGCGAACTTTGTGTCCTCCAATTTCAAACAAGGAAGGGTGCATTCATGTCTCTGCCTTTGGGGAAGCCTTTAGGAGAGGACAGGTCTGTCAACCTTTTCTGACATATTGGGTTTTGAAATGCTATATAGGAGGATGCAGCCTTTGAATTAACATGCAACACACAGCAGAAGGGGCAAAGTAGAAGTCCCTGAGTATCCCATTGTGTTTTCCCTACATGCAGTCCTGTGCTCCCCTGGCTCAGCTGCTTCTAATTAAGGCCTACCATATTATCCCTAATGCATTTGGGCTGTGTCCTCAGTTGGTTGTGTGCTGGAGTTTCAGCTGTTGAGAGCAATGACAGATCAGTGTAATTATTAAGTAATCTTTTTTGATTTTTGTTTGTAGTTTACATTCTAGCTAAATATTACATAATCAGAGTTTTACTTGAATTGTTGCAGTTTAATCATTTTGAAGTTCTCTTGAATTCATAACTTGAAAAGCCAATAAAAAAGCAAATGAAACCACAAACAAAACCAAACAGAAAAACCCTAGTAATTTTGAAAAGATGATTTAAACTGTAATTGTATCCTTACCTACTAAAAGAGAGAAATTAATTTGCTTGCAATAGCTCACTAACACAAAATAAAGCACATTTAAGAACACACAAGTATGCCATCTACTTTATATCCTAAAGTGGGTATAACTATCCCACAGGGTGTTTCCTATTTTAATTTTGTCAGAGATTAGAATGGAATAAGCTCAAAGAAAAACTTCTGCCAATTTGGCCTCTTAAGTGTGACCACTACCTCAGAGGTTGGCAGTGGCACGACAGTATGCTGCTGGTATGCAGCAGAAATTAGAACGTCAACAAAGTTGAACCACATGGAAAAGCTCCACACACATTGACTTTGCTACTGTAAGTGTATTACCCTCTAAAAGGTATATGTATATGTACAATAACCAGTCTTGTAGGTTTATTGCATGTCAAACTGTGAGATTGGTCTAATAACGTTATTTATTTTTAAGGCATGTTAAATCGTGTGAAGAATACCTTAAGTGAATTGTGGCACGACAATGTAAATAGAAAAAAATTAAATAAAATATGCAAGCAGAGATGTGATAAACTCAACCATCTGCACTGCTCTCATGTTTGGAAACAAAGCACCAAGATGAAAACAAGCATTTTTTTTGTTTTTTACTGAATAAACATCATTCTCCATCATATAATGTCATTGTCACTGATTTATTTGTAAATGTGGGACATACTTTAGCAGCAGCTTACACATGACTCACGATGACTAAGAATTTGGTCTTAAAATTCTGACAGTTTCAGATTTTCAATGCATGCTGTCTTTGGTCTACAAAGCTTGAATCAGCTGTCTGTGTTTCACAATACAATCTAGAACCACTGTTTTGGATCAACGACCACAGATTTGAACATGTTTCTATCATGAACTGAATTTAGTGCATTTTTTTTCTATAATTAATGCTGTTGTGACAAATGTTTGAGTCATTTGTTAAATGTGATTTGTCCTCCTTCATTCACCTGCATGCACACAGTACTTACACATCAATTTAGGGGAAAAAAAGCTTTGGATATTGCTAGAAATGTTTGGTTCAAGAGGTCAGTCCGCCAACTATAGTTTCTGTACAAAACAAACTACGGGTTTTAAAAGCTGTTCTCTAGAATGGCAGAAGGCATCAATCTTAGCACATGCCTCAGATTTAAACTGCTCTTGGCCAGTTGCCAAGCCTGCCTAAGTTTACCTTCTCCTCAAACCCAGTAATACTCAGAATCCTGGAGCCTATGTTGCCCAGCCTTTCACATATTTTGCCCCCTTGATTCCCAGACTCTGAGTCTGCTCTCCCTGTATTAACTGTAGAGTTCCTTGGAGCCCAACAAGTCTGTGATGCATTCCCAAAGGTGTCTAACAAGCCCTAGTTGAGTTTTGCTTGGTCGCTTCCCTTCTAGTAAGCCCCATCTTAAGTGTTTGCCATTACACTGAAAACTCAAGTGGACTATTATGAAATGAACCCTTCAAGGGACCAGAGAGCGAGTTAACAATGATGTACACTCAAGGGCCACATCTTGCCAAAAAAGAACAAAATCAGATATTTCTTTTCTCTGCATAATGATACAGAACAAGTGTACAAAAAATGTCGAGGGTATTCTTCAGTTATTTGTCCTTTGCAATATGATATACTTGCTGAGGTTGTCAGCCCACCAATGTTGCAGTTGTGGGGAATTACTGCCGAGACAACTTACGTACAGAATATTATGTACTGTGAAGCAGAGATTGAGGAAATAATTTCACTGCAAGCCATTTTGAAAGGGGATGTTTTTGGATGTGTTTCTTACTAGTTATAGAGCGATTGAGTGGACGAGACTTGACCAACATGTGTTGAACAAGTGAGGGCAGCTATGGGAACTCTTAAGGGGGCAAACTATGGAGTAATACATTGGAGGGGGAAGAAAAGAGAGAAATTTGATTGCTGCAGCGGCAGTTTGATTTTGTTTTCAGTGACTTTCATTCACCGTCAGTCAGACAATAAGTAAAATATCTGCACAGCTCAAGACACCAAAATTGCCCTGTGCAGCTTGATTGTTAGTGACACATTCCCTCACTGTGCCTTTCCTCTGACTTTGACAAGTCATGTTTACAATGACTCAAGGCCACCGAGTGAAAATGCCAACTCCCCCTCTATACACCTCTATCATGAAAACAGAGCTGCCAGAAATGTTGGTATTTTGTGTATGTTATTAGAACAGCAGGGGTGGGGTAATGAAAAGCATATCATCATTGCACAATTTTACTGACATATCATTTTTTTACTCATCATGTTCAGTATATTAGTATTTGATGCGTTTCTTATTTATCATTTTTTTTATATAATTTTTAGTATTCAAAAGATATAAATAAAAATCTTTGAAAACATAACAGTAGCATCATGGACAGAAGGCCTCAATTCACAACTGATTATGCTATATAGTACAATAAACAATTGCTGCTGTCTGTTGTATTCAGATGATGGTAGATCGATAAACACATATGAAATGCTAACACCATTGTCTTTTGTATTTTCTGTAAATTATTGAAAACAAATAAAGATACATCCACTTCCTGTATATTCCAACTTCATGTCTGTGCAACTGTACAGTACACAATAAATTATTAGAAATTCTAAAGAATCTTAAGTAACATATTTTTGGCCACCTGTGGAAACAAGCTAAAATCAACATTGACATTGACATTGACCTTAAAGTTAATTTTCTAGCAAAAAAATGCCTTGTAATCAAACACACCCAGCAGATAGATGGTGCATAAGCTTTTTTTTTAAAATATTTTTCCGCCATCTGAAAAATGTAAGTTGCCAAACAATGAGCTTAAAGACTACAAAGTGTAGTAGAGGTAGTTATTTGATTCATTGTTCATATAAAATATTGATTTTAAGCCACTTTAAAAATGAATCTCCTTCTATGAAAAAAGTTATCACACGGTGCTTATGGTGTATAGTTTTAGTCTAGTCCAGAGTGCTCATTAGCTTAGCATTTTAACAGTGAGCATTAAAAACGTACTGTGCAGAATTCATGCCAGGCCACACAGTGTAAGGTCTTTTCAGACAGATATAATGCCAATCTTAAACAATGACAGATAGTCCTTGATTAAGCTTCTGCCTATAAAGGGGAGCTGGATTTGATAGCACAGGAGTGCGAGATCATTTGCATTGATTATGTCACACTCTTGTTATAGAGAGCCAATCCCGGAGAATTACCTTCAGTTCCGGAACTCTAATCATTTTTAACCATCCCACTGAAATGAAGGCAAGAGTGATCGATATGACTTCGACTGATTCCATGTGGGGGTCGCTTCACTTCTTATCTCCTCCTCTAACAGCATTGACAGATGAATTTAACAAGAGGGGCACTATCTGCCTCGCCAATAATAGAACAGCTAAACTATCTGCGGCCTTGCTTGCATGGTTTCTGCGGTATTGATGAATATATCACAGTGAGTTCAGTCAGTAGGAACCAATCCTCCTCCTTTTCTTTTTTTTTTAATCACTGATTTGGTTAGGTCTCTTCCCATGGAGCTGGGCGTGATGACCCAGGGTAAGCTACATTTTCACAAGCAGATTTGTGTGCCGTTAAATGGAAATGCTCTCAGTACTGAAATGCATTGGTTCTGTCTAATCTGCCTGAGGTTTCTAGTGCTGTTACAGTTCTGTAATCAAGTTGTATGTCGTATGTGTGGTACAGTGTGTGGAAAAAAATAAAATAAATAAATGAACTTGTGAAATGAGACTTTTCTTTAATTTACTTTACATTATACTACCTCTTGTAGAAACTTTAAATACAATAGCTTTTTATTAATTGTGAACTTTCTGTATGTCCTACTTACATTTATTGTATTGTAGTGTTTACTCTGGACAGCAAAAATAAGAAGAGAAAAGGTTGAAGGTTGGAGCTTTGAGACTGTGGACAACACTCATACTAAGATGTACTTCAGTTGTTGGCTTTATAACGATCAAGTGTGTTTTGTTTCTTCGTATTCTCCAGAGCCGAATGTTACCTGATTTTCTCAAGTCGTGGAAACACAGAATATCAGGCAGACACTTGAATTTGATTGCACTTCAAAAGTATTACTGTCTGCACATTTGGTGAGGCCGGCGGTCAATAGCACACCTTTTTATTTTACATTTTGGCTGAAATGGAATTTGTAGCATCACATGGTGCAACACATTTAATCCGCAGGGAAAAGGAAAACTTCATCCCTCTTCCTTACTTTACCAATTACCTTATGTTTACTTATCAACTGATAGTGTATGAATAGGATGTGTACTTGCAGTAGCTGTGGATGGTTGGATGGATCCCATGTATAGACAGCTTTTACAAAACTAAATTAATTGAATGTTTACTGCTTGAACAAAAGTCAAGGTGGGAAAAAAGTTATATTTAAGATCTTCAAAACAAGTAAAGTGCAGGTGCAATTAATAAAGGCTGCATGTCATTAAGAGCCACAGTAAGTCAGCATGCCGCAAGGCTTTGGAACTGGTAAACATAATTAAATATCATTATTATATAAGTTATACTTTTCCTGTTGTTGCAAAAACAGGTTGTTGCTATTTAGATGTTTTCTTACATATGAATTCACTGATGTTGAATGCACACAAGACCTGCAAAAAATGTCAGCCATCAAGACTTTTAATTATTTTTTTTCACGTTAAAATTAATGATACTGTATCTGACCCTTTGCCCCTCCAGCAGAAATGTTCAAAAGAACTCCTTTCATGGCTGATGGCTGTGATGGTTGTAGTAGAGCCTGAGGTTTAGAAGTCTTACACAAAGCCTTACCCCTTTAACACAGCTGGTGGGCAGACTCTCTGCCTTTGGTTCAAGGTGAAACAACTTTAAATTAAACCAGATCTTGATCCCATGGTCCTAGTTCCTTGATACATTTGACATTTTATATTGTCATTTAATGTGTCAAAGCACATATTTTATAATGTGTTTTAAAAGTGTTATTTTCATTTCTTGTTTTCATCCCAAGTTTAATACAAATCAAGATTTCCATGAATAAAATATTAAAGTTAAATTCAACTAAATAAGAAAAACAAACCATTCGTCATACCAAATCAATTCACTACAAACATTGTGTTAATGTTTTAAGCAAATGCATGTGTGTTTTAGTGCACTGGTTCCAGAAGATGTGTTTTTTTTATTTATTTGATTTAAAACTTATTTATTAATCAGCCTCATAGGCTAAGTAAAAGCACCTGGATGGTGACACAGTTTGTTTTCCTCAGGATTGATTTAGTGTGGTGCATAGGTTAACAAGATCCCACTGCGGGAAATGATGAAGGACACTTATTAATATCGCAGCATGTGCAGGCCTGGGGAAAAAGGGCGCTCATTGTTTTTCCAAGCAGTCTGCCATCCTACAGTGTCAGTGTGGAAAGGGAGGCAAGGCTTATTTACCACTTGTCCCTCAGGTTCTGTAACATTTTCGTATCAAACTTAACCCTTCCCCTTACTCTTTGCACCCTATTCTTAATTTTTATTTTTTTTATTTTTTGTAAGTGTTTGAAAGGAAAAACATTACAGGAATTTCTGGGTTGCTTGCAATCTGCAATTTCACTACATTCAAACCGCAGCATAGAACATCAGACATGTTTGGTCTGAAGTGAAAATGTCTTTGGATAGCGTTATCATTGTCACCTAGACTCAATTAGGAGCAGTGGGCAGCAGTTAGAGGTTAGGTGCCTTGCTCAAGGGCACCTTGGCAGTGCACATGAGGTGAAACTGTCACCTCTCCAGCTACCAGTCCACACTTCATATGGGTCTATCCCCAAGCCAAGTCCCTACCACTGAGCTACTGCCGCCAAAAAGGTTTCTGGCAGGGTGGGATTAAAAAACCCACACCCTGAAGAGACTGGAGTCTTAATCCAGCGCCTTAGACTGCTCGGACACACTACCTTAGTATATGCTATCATGAGTGTTTCACCACCAGCACGTTTGTTACAACCATTATGGGTTTTAGCTTTCAGTGAAATGTGATGCTTATAGGGCAAGGTGAGTGATTAATACAGTGCTGTGTGTGTGTGTGTGTGTGTGTGTGTGTGTAGCACAGACAAAATGTAGGCTATTTGGTTAGCGGGTTACTGATGACAGAATACCATCAGTTGATGTGAAAATATTATCCCCAGGGATGTGTGTGTTTTGTTTGTGTATTTTTCTTTCCATTGTTCTGATGGTGTGGAAACCACGTTCATAAATCATATCTTGATGGAAAGAAAATAGTATATAGGTTGGATACTGTAGGTGGAATGTGGCCATCAGCTCAGAATTCACTTGTTTTTCTGACAATAGAAAACAATATGTTGTCATAAAGCTGCGTTAATGTATCTTTGGCTACTAACAACACAAACTAATAGATACAAAGCCACCACATATCACCTATTTTACCAACAGCTGCCGACTGCCACATCAAGCAAACACACATTAGCATTTAGTTGTGTTCCGCATCTGACAACCTTTTAGCTCTGGTTTGGCCTCCACGACATATGGGTCTAAAGATTGCTAGATACTCAACTATGTTCACCACCATCAATACAATAAAATTCTTCGTAACCAGGCAATCTCAATTTAAGAAAAAAAGAAAAAAATGCGATATGTATTTTTAAAAAATCCAGACAAAGTTAAGGGTGGAATGTGTTATTTGTGATTAATAGAGTGTCAACAGATTGTTTCTGTCAAAACTAGCACCATCTGGATTGGCAGACAGTGGTTCACGTCACATTTCAATAACAAAACAATGTTCCTTTGTGTACTTTTCATTAAATCCAAAAATTTCAACTGTTTTATTAGCACTAAAATGCTCCAATAACCCACAAGTCATGTTCTATTGATTTCAGCATTTGAAACCATTTATTGGTGATTTAAAAAATAAATAAAAAAAAACACTAGATTGCACACAGTGATGAGATGTTGACAATTTAACTCTCTAAATTAATTTTCAATTTTGGTAATTGGCCTCCCAAATGTCATTTTATTTATTTTTATTTTCCTGCAGAGGTAATTAAAATAATGAGGAACATTGCTGTTAACAAGAACAAGCCTCACAACTGTGCTTGGGCAGACAACCACTGCTGCACTAAAATGCGTTGATGGCTGAATTGTAAGTGCTGGACTGGCAAACAAGCAGAGGAATTTTAGAAGTAAAGACAGAACGAAAGAGAAGGGGGGGGGGGGGAGAGAAATAATCACTGGGAGAGGAATGTGCTATCCACAGGGGCTCCTGCTAATTGCCTCGCTCATGAGTTTGTGGGACGTGTTAGTCGGCTACTGGATCTGGATCCAGCTCTGCAGCCTCAGGGGTGTTGGCATCTCGGCTCACCAGACGACAGCTCAGTTTGACATGGACTTTTTTTTTTTTCCTTCCTCCCAGCCATTGCAGCTTGCCTCCCCTAGAGGTTTCCCCCCATCAGAAGTGGCCTAGCTGTGATGGATTGGCATCCTGTGAGTGTCAAACTGCTTTATGGCTCTTTAATGAGGCGATCAGGCAGAGGGAGCCTGCACTGCCACTGCCACTATTGGTGCTTAAATAGGAAATCAAAACAGGTGAAGTTTCATTATAGCTGCTGATGTTAGTATCCGCCTTCAGTGGCCAAACTACTCCCACATAAAAACAAACACACACATTTTCAGTGAGAGTGAAAATTGAAGTATTTCCATATTTCAGTTTGCCTCAGGTCATATGTTCATATTTCGGGTTAGTGGACATTCACTACTCAAGGGATTTTCAGGAATGCATTTCTTTCCGATTTTAATGTGAGTAATACGTTTCTGGGATAGTAATTCTATGAAAGTAATTACAGAACCTAAACAGAAAGTGCATTATTCTTCATTTCCATTCAAATAAAGGCCCATATTGTATGTTCAAATGTATTGCATAAATTAAAGATAAGGCGATGACATGCACATGCAGAAAGCAGATGTCTTCCCAGCTTCAATATCACATAATTTTTGGAATTACATCATTAGTGAAACACCACAGAACAGCCAGCAGATAGCTTCATTAAATAACAATGTTACAGCTCACAGCAATCTCTTGGTTTAATGTTTTCTGCATTGACAGAACACCCACCCACACATACAGTCAGCACATGTGCACACACGCCCTTTCTAAAAAAAAAATATGCATGTCTGCACACATCCAGCCTCTCAACACACACAAACACTCAAACGGGAGCAAAGTGAACCCTGTTGACAAAGAAATACTCCAATTATGCATAAAAGAAGATACAGAAGCGGGCAATTACTCAAAATGTGCCAGCTGTCACAACAGTAATATGGCTGTGCATATGCTGTATTCCATCAATCAAGAAACTGCCACATGTTCGCCACGGCACAGAGCTGTAGTCTGGTGACTGGCGAAAATAATCTACCCTGACAAAATTAGTCACAACTCAAAAGCAAAAATAGGTCTGTTCATTACAAACAACAAATCCCCCTTAGAATGTATTGAGTGTATTTATAGTTTTTCAAAACTGTACTGTATTTGTTGCCTATGAGAGCAATCTAGCAACAAGTGACAGTTAAAACTTGGTGAACTGAACATGAACTCTGAAATGTTTTTTTTTTCCTTTTTTGGACCCATAGTGTAAAAATTACCTTATTCCATTCTTCCCTGCAAAAATAAACAATAAATTCAATAACATAAAGTAAAATATGTAAATGTCTGCTTCCACTGGGAAACATCTTTATATGCTAGGGCATTGAAATCAAAGTTACTTTTCTAGCAGTTTCTTTTGCACAAAATCCAGCTGTGGTGGTAAAGCGTAGTCCTATGTCTCTTCATTATACGTACATGTCATCTCTTAATTCATTAAGAGAAAATTTGACAAATACAACTATAAAGCATACACAATCTACTGCTGCTTTGCTTGCGGTGGTGGACCTTTTACTTAAAATGATACTTAAAAGTAGCAATACCACCCCGTAACCATATTTAATTGCAAGTGAGACTCTAAACGTGTTAGTTAAGAGTTAATACTGAGAGCACTGTGAGAGTATAGATGTTGTGGGACCAATTTTTCTCAATTAGTATTATATAAATTAATTAATTGACTTTCAGATATTCATCATTCCATAATAAATTGGATCATAAAAGTGATCTACGTGAAAATTTGCAAAGTGACTATAGCCGTCAATGTAGAGGAAAAAAGTACCCTTGAATTGTAGTATAAGTATAGGGCAGTATGAAATACTCAAGTTATGTATCCCTGTGGAGTTTTCTTATAATTTTAGTTTAAATTCAGCATTACTCACGACAACTTGTGTGTATCCTTGACACCTAAGAAACACACTGAACTTACCTCCATTAAACATTTGAAAAGATGTATTTTAAAACTTTGTTCAGTATTGAAAATATATGTTTTATTGCATTTAATATTCCATAAATGTCTACCAAAGGATAATGCAGCAGGGTGTGGACAATACAATAAATACACTACAAGTTCATAACCACCATGAAGTCTAGAGGATATAAGAATAATAATAATAAAAAATTATTTAATCTAAATTCTAGTCCACTTTATTTATCAAATATGGATACATTAAAACAGCATATCGAGAGATATAACTACATTTTTGGGTCATATTCTTTCAGCACTTTGTATTTTTATTTATTTATTTGGAGATTGAGCCAAAAAACCTGAGTTCCACTTTGTCTTGTATCACCATTGCTCCACAGAGGCTGAACACACAGAGTGTTCTGATTGGAAATATTTGGTGCTCGTCTTCTAAAGAAATATGTGTCCCAGGAATTGCTTGCAAACAGAACCAATTTCATGCTGCTTTAACACTCAGAAAATCATTTTAATTCAGGAACACAAAGCTGATCCCAAACTGCTTCAGTCAGATAAAGGCCATTATGAGTCTAGGACTAAATCAACAATACATGTTATTGACATGAAACTGTGTATTCCAAACAAACAGATCACAACAGACCAAGCAGCTTCCTCTGAGGCTTACCAATCTGATATGTTTGAAATGTATAATAGCACCTCTGAGAATTGTGTTGTGAACCATGCTTTACTAAAGGCAGTATATGCTCATTACTTTAATGAGTAACATAAGATACCGACCAGTGTCCGTTTCCCTAATGTTCATATTCTGCAATGCATGATATGTCTAAAATGTTCAGTGGTAATGAAGGGAACACAGTGCTTTATGTAGCAGCTGAAAAGTACGGCTGTGCAGCTCAGGTTTTGTGGATGGATATGTAGCATGATAATTAATTAACAACACTAACCTAAGTCTTATAGATGTAATGGCACTGGACATATGTTTATCACTTTTTGTAAATGATTTGATTGGGTTAAGCATTTTGTATGTTGCACGTGCCTGGGAATAAATAAGCTACACCACGGCTTTTTCATTGCTGTCCATTTAGAAAATTGCACAGTCTTTCCCATCTACAGGTGATTGACAGCAGGTTGATCAAGATCAGAGCCGCTCCGGATGCACCTCAATTATAAGGAGTTTGGTGTCATCACTTAAATTGTTGCCCATATTTCTTTTCAGCAGAGGGTCTGCGGCCCTGCTCTTTCTTTCTGTGCAATAGTCAGCAAAACAAGGATCTAATAATGGACTTTATTTATAATTAATTGTTAGATTTTATAATGTCCTGAGTGTCCCCTGTGGAAAGAGGGGGCTACCGCAGAATAAAGATTTTGAGAAGGAATGGACACTGCAGACACTGCTGATTTGTAAGACCAAAATAACACCCCCTTCTAAACATAAAATGGCTTACATAAATACAAAGTCAGACGGAGTAATGAAATTAAATTTAATAACAATTTAGTTTGATAGAGCAAAAAATAAAAAAACACTTGGCTGATGAGTATTTGGTTGAAACACTGCTAATAATTCTTACTGTATTCTTTACAGAGTTGCAGTGCAGAATCCAATCCACAACAACCTTATTGCCATGCAGAAAGCATGTTTCGCCAAGTACAGTATACCCTGTATCCCAGCATCGTCATTGTAAATATTAAGAATTGTTTCCTGCAGATTATTCTCCCATTGAAACTGAGGTCTGGGCGGGGCCACTTTCAGTAGAACACTGCTTTATATGCAAAGCAAACCCATAACCCGCGTGCTCCGCAGCCATAGTGACTCTGACACTTACTCTGTCACTCCACAGAATAGCCTCCCTAAAAAGCACAGCAAGTGGTGATTATGTAAGGTGGAAAGTGGGTTTGAAATGAATCATATCCTACAGCCTGGCCCTATGGAACAAATTCAATCTCCCCAAAAGTGCAAGCACTGCCTGTCTAGCATGGCACCTATGCACTTAAACTCATTTTAAGCATTTTGATTGCTATTTGTCCATGTTTAAGATTCTAATCCCTCGGCATGGCCACCACAGGCTGACTGTTAGAGGCAGCAGGCAGCATTGAAAAGGTCCCCGGGACAATGATTTATGTCAGTGCAGTGCATTTGTAAAAGCCAAAACTGAATAAAAAAATCTTCACTAGGTCAAAATGAAGAGGTACACTATGTCTTCTAATGTAAAAACAAGGAACATTTTTTTTTTATTATTCAATTTACTCCATATTAAGCTTTAAGATTCTAAAAACAAAACAAAAAAACTAAACAAACAACAAATACTTTTTTCAGTCACATCTTGTTGCCAGGATGTGGCTGAAAGCTCAGGGAGATGTTCAGTGAGTGGACTTTGAGCAAGACATCCAACTTTACTTTACCTTTCCAAATCCAGATCGAAATCTATTATTGATCATTAGTTGATAGAGGGAGCACGGTAAAGAAAACTACAGCTTTAGCATAGATTGGTTATATTTGATTGATATCATCCAATAATAAATAATGTTAGTTTCCTAAACAAGTTTGGACTTGGACTTGTTTAAATGGTTTGTTGAGTACTCATTTCACATTGCCAATGAGCAGTTTTAACAAATTATTCTGTTACATTATTACTGATATAGAGTAGTTTTGGCTTCACTTTATGCAAGTTAAATTCTGTACATTGGACAATGGCTCTGCAGTGCTCTGTTATTACTGAGATGAGCCCTCCAACTTAGCTCATTTCCATCCAAATGTCAGCTTTGATTAATCACCTCAGTGAGAGCCCTCCACCATCTCATGCATCTGCCAAGACCCAGCACCACCACACAGCACACCAGCAGACTCTCAAATAGGGCCTTGTCCTGGCAGTTTCAGGATTGAGAAATTACAGTATGTGCTTTAGTACAGGGAGAGGATATTGGAAGAATGTCACCAGAGTTTCATCAAATTAAATAATTTCTGTGAAGATATCAAATGCTTTGGAAGTCTAAATTGAATTAGTAGAAGTCATCGTATTTCCTTAGATTGATTGACATTTCCGTCACGTGTCATGTCCCAATAAATGTTTATCATTTTTCGATCAAATAACAAATTGAAAATCAAAGTTATCAGACGTAATTTCTCTGACTGTTGCTTTGATTGAGGACATCTTGACAGTTAAATGCAAAATTGGGGGGCAATAAAGTCAATAAGGTTTATGAAATTAATACTGATAGAAGCTTTCATAATGGTTTTATTGCGCAGAATGAATTGCATGCAATATTTCATACACCATTATTAATAGAAATAAAGTGATAAACAATATAAGTAAGGTATGAAGTTATTTAATCTGTCAAACTTGTCTTTTGAAATTGATTTATTTCTAAACTACCTGCTTTATTATGATTGCACTTTATTACAGATGACTGATAGGGAAACAAAGATTAAAATCTCCCCATTATGCAGCACAATTTTATGAAATATTATCTCATTTTGATGAAGTTAAAGTTA
Source organism: Morone saxatilis (assembly GCF_004916995.1). Taxonomy (NCBI): domain Eukaryota; kingdom Metazoa; phylum Chordata; class Actinopteri; family Moronidae; genus Morone; species Morone saxatilis. The sequence continues at coordinate 3,626,661 of NW_023339674.1, forward strand.
TTAATAAATGTTACAGAAAGTTTCTTCTGAAAAACAGAAACAGATCTCAGGTGTGTACTTTCTTAACTTGAAAAGTTAAATCTGTGATTCTGGGCAACATTTCAATGCACAAATGTTGTGTCAAAGTTGAACAAAGAAGCTAGTTAGGTGGATGTTAACAATAGATGCAAATGTTACAGTTCGCCTTTGTTTTCTCTTCCAGATAATTTTGAATAACCTGGAACTTGGTTGACAACCTTTCTGACTGTTTTACAGCATGTGTTTGTTGCCCAGTTAGAACCATTTTTCTGCAATGTTATCCCATTTGATCTCAGCAATTGCTTTCATAAGTGAAACGTTATCAAATTTGATGATGGCCAGAGCAACAGAAATAAAAGCCATGTTCCAACAAGCTGTAATTATGCTTTAAAGCAGGGGAAGGGGACACCTCCTGTACCCCTCTCTTTGTCCCTACCACAGCTCAACACATCACATCAGTGTTTGTATTTGTAGAAAGGTTGGGCAGGGCATCTTGCCTAAAGCTAGTAACTTCTATTACATGAGTGTGTGTAAACTCAGGGGGTTATTTAAGGTAAATAACTGTGCACAACTGCAGGTTGGTAGTGAAACAGCTTGTATTTTATCTAAAAACCTTTGAGTTTTAAGTCTAAATGAGATTCCGTCAGTTCTGAATTTGAATTATGTATTCTCATCTTCAGGAAAATCTCTATGGAGCCTCCTGCATTCTCCATGGTCATTCTCTACAGATCTGCACCAGTAATGTTAAAGAATAAAAATACAGAGTGGTAATCATTGCTACGTGGAATGAAGAGGGCCTTATACATTCACAGGTAATTGTAGAGCTTATTATTGTTGATGCTAACAGATGGTGCAACAGACTAGAAGCTGATTAAAATCTCCTGGCAAAGTTCCTGGATTGTTCATTTTTTAAAATTACTGAATATCTCAGCCACCCAAGTTTGGCGGATCTTCATTCACTACTTAGTAATAATAACCACTGAATGATAAAGCCATTAAAATAGATGGAGTACACAAAATTGAAACACTAATGAAACTCTCTGGTTAACATCGGCATGGTGGAAACACAAACACTGAGCGTATAAACGCTTAAGTGCTGAATACTTTAGATTTAGTCCACGGTGCATTTCAACAAATGCGTGTGTGTATGGGAGCAGAGAATTAATCGTCTGTCTTTTTCTGCATTAACAAAAAACAATTCTTCCTTTAGCTTTATCGCTTATGATGAAAGACCATTGAACATACAGTCTCTTTGAGTTAGCGGTTCATTTATTTCTCTGGTATATGGCTACCTTATATATAGCACTGAATATATATGGGGATATTTCACAGATATTTGACCTGAGGGGTGTGTGTGTGTGTGTAGGCTGAAATGGAGACCACCACAGTAAATATGAAAATGAAAACACATTACAGGACATGAAATGGAACTACCAAGAATTATTTTTACATTTAGTGTTGCGTTATGAACGTCTCAAATATTATGTGAACACTTAATGAAGACATGGCCAACAGTGTGAACTCACTACTGTGTTGTATGTAAAGCAAAATGCAGTCTTACTTTTTTAGTTTTGCATTATTTCAATCA
>NW_023339674.1:3628366-3628504 GCF_004916995.1 Morone saxatilis
TTTAGTTTTGCATTATTTCAATCACTTATGAAATCTGACCACTAGAAAAATCAGAGCATAATTTGTTCAAAGCCTTAAATTAACAAGTTTCCTGTGTTCTAGTGAATAATAAAAAATACATTTGCAACTTGACGTTCT
>NW_023339674.1:3628642-3637950 GCF_004916995.1 Morone saxatilis
CCACGTCTGAACAAAAACAACCAATCAGAGCCAAGAAAGTCAGTTGACTGCTAATTCTCATTCCCAGATCAATTTAGACCAAAGGCCAAAGGAACCTCATTTTCCTTTCCTTTCTGAGATTATCTGTCAGCATATTGTCAAAGTTTGAGCAAATATATGACCTAAATACCTTTTTACAACTGTTAACTTATTTTTTACCACTTCAGGCTGCACAACAATCAGGAGTTGTTATGGCAGGCAAACTTCACACATTCAGCATCAAATTACCATTAATTTGAAGTCATGTTTCTGTTCATCTCACAGATTTAAGTTCAATATTAACTGTCCTTTTAGTTGTGTTTTTGTCTCCACATGAGCAAAATATCTGGCTCGATAGCTGCTAAATGCTCCACTAAATGCAACTGAAGACTGAACCAAAAACAGTGAAGTTGCAGGATGCAAAACTAAAACAGAGCTGAAAGGTACTAAAACGTTCTGTAGTTGGATCATCTCTCGAGCGACCTTTTTTTTTGTCATTGAATCAATTTCATGAAAAGGATTCGATTTGTGCAGCTTTACACAGACCTTAACCACAAAGGTAAAAATACTCATGAGTCAGGTACCTGCTTTTTATTCACATGCTCAAATGTGGACAGGACCATGAGCATCAGCACACAATTAATCATTCAGCTGAGCCATATTTATAGCTTTTAGACCATTTATTTTGAAATGAAAACAAAGGTACATTTCTATTCTATTATAGAGGTCTGGTTCAGATTTCAGCCACGGAAATTCGGTGGATGATTAAAATGGGCATTTTTGGAACATTCAACTTCATTTTCACCTTCAAATAAGTGTTAATAACTGGATTAAAACCACTTAGAAAACACTTTTTGTTTCCATTGCCATACCCATGCAGCCCATGCATGCCCTGTGTAGTGGTCTCATTGTAGCACTACATCTCAGCAATTAACCTGGCGAGTAAAGTGTTATCCTGACACATAGGAATGATAGCAAAATAAGAACCAGGTTATAAAACAACAGAACTTTCCTTTTTAATAAGCACTTGCTCAGGTGCTGTGGCCCTGATGCTGTGATAAAACCTTTCGAACATCTCCAAACAGCACTAGAAGCTACTTTTTAATTACAAAAACAAAACAATACACCCCCATGCCTACTTCACTTTCCTTATCACTTCTTCAGCCTCTCTGATGTTGAAAATGCCTGTAAGACTTAATGGAGTGTGGTGGTAAAGAGCTTTAAAAATATCCATTAATGGAAACCAAAGACATGTTGACTCCTAGAAAAGACTTTCAAACGCATCATGTCATAGAGGAGAAATCAGTTTTATATTGTTTTTTGTTTGTTTGTTTTTTCCCCCTATATTCATGCTCTGCTCTTGAATACTAAAGTTTGACTTTCAGAACATATATGAGTATTGTTTGTCGATGAAAGAGGGGCATCTCTTTTCAAAGTTCCCATCAACTTGCTACATAGAGGAATCCAAGCACTAAAGGAACATCTGTTGATGTTGTGTGACTGCGCATTCATGTCACAGTCCTTTCTGCACTGAAAATCCCAAAATACATCAGAAACTCTCGGAGGCCCAGATCAATCAAGCCCACCAAAGTGTCCAAATGTTTGACACATCCCCATCCACTTCTGCTTTTGCAACTGCATTCCAGCTGAGTGGCATGTAAATGTTTAAAGCTGTTACATCTTAAATATCTACAGCACTTCCCACTTTATCATCTGAGCATGTTGTTAAACTTTGCAATTAGCTCCTAATTAAGACTCCTCTGAAGCGGAAGAGGCAGGAGAGAGAAGTAGGTCAACCAAAAAGCATCACAGCCTGGTCAGACTCAGTGGATGCACCAATGAAACAGAAAAGTTTACATAAAGGAAACATTTAATTCTGAAAGACAATAACCTCATGGGCTGTATCGACTGTTATGTGAAGTGATACGGTTTCAGGTAAATTAAAAGACAAAAATAAGAGAAACTGGGGATTAACACTGAAGGCTATGCAAGGTATATTTTGCTTTTATATTAAGTCCTCATGGTAGAGTTTATTGTATTCTGCTATGTAACTTTGCAGTTCTTGGTTGCTCTGTTATTCTGAAAGACTTATTTCACATTGTATTTCTGTTTTTTTGGAAGAGTTTCTGTTGGAAGAGTTCCTCTTCCAGAAAATGTTGTTTCTGTTATTTGGTATTCTTAATAATTACTGGGGCTCAGTCCTGAGATGAGTTTATGACAGACATATAAACAGTCTCTGTCGGTAACAGAAGCGGCACAGGAAGTTCGGGAAGAAGATGTTGGGTAATTTACACTTTTCAGGTGCAATTTACTGCCAACATACTTAAAGTAACGCAATGCTTGTGTCAGCTTGCTAACGTTACCAGCAAGTATGTTCAAACTGGGACTACAGTCATCCAGCTTCTGCTATTTATATTTAGTGTGACAACTGCAAGCTCAGTCTGGTGAATGTAGGGAAATATACCTGAGAGTCTTGCCTATTATGTCACAGTTTGGAAGGAACCAGAGAATTCTGTTCAAATGAACTTTCAAATCCAAGCAGACACATACAAGTTACAGTCATTTTAATTACAAAAAGTGGTTCTATTTGCATTGTTTTGAATTATATCACCTGAATCAACATAATATGCCAACAAGAGCACTGTAGTGCCACTTTAATTGCCCATCAGAGGACATGACATTGATGGAATTTCCTGTCCATTGATTGTGAAAAGTCTTTTACATAGTACTTTTAAACCCAATTATCCTAATAATCCTTAACATTCATTCATTAATTGTCAGTGGATCATCATAATACTTTGACATATATTGCTGACACCAAAATAACAATTTATAGCACATATAGCGAATACAAAATACAAAACATCCTACACGTAAGTTGTAGTTTTTTGGTTTTACAGTGCAAATCCAGCCCCTCATGCAGCTTCAACCAGCATGTCCTCAAATTTGAACAAGAACACAGCAACGCAGATCTCTTGTCTCTCATTCAACTGGTTTCCATACTGTCTCTTGTGCATTTTGACAGCTGAAAAAAGAACAAAATTTGAATTTTCCCTTGAGCAGCAGAGCGTCAAGAATCCACAGTTACAAGCAGCGTCTCTATAAGAAAACTGAAATTTCTGTAATGGCTACATCTGTACTGTCAGCCCTTGTATCAAGAATGAAAAAGCATCAATAATCATGTTTTCTATTTTTGTGGCGTGTGGAGGGGAGGCTCCCTTCTCTGTTTGTGTTGACTCTCTTCTCCGAAGAAACCCAAGAGAGAGGGACCAGAACTGTGGGATGTGTTGCAATCTGCTACACATTTCAGATCATATAATGTGACAGGGCAAACATCCTGCTGCAGTCTGCACAATAATATGCAGAGCCTTGGGTAACTGTGTCTTAAGTGAAATGCCAAAATGTTACAGAAAGATACATTGCAGGTCATGGTAAAGTAGTGGCCTCTTTTTTTTTCCAGAGCGGAATGTATATATCACACTATGATATGTGTTCTGACTTTCATAAATCATTCCCTACAAAATTATTCTCCTTAGGGACAGACAGTTTCTCTACACGCACCCACCCACCCACACACAAACACACACAGCTGAAAGCTGAATTGAGAGGTGGTTGCTTATAGCACTCACATTTATAAGATGTGGTGATGGTCAAATGTCATGTGGATTATATGGATTTCAGAATAAAGCACCTGCATTAAAACCACAGCTCAAAGGCAGCATAGTTCTGAGCTTTTATCCAGTATTGATTGATGATTTTTGTCTGCATATTTTCCTTATAATCATACAAATTAAACTGCCCTTGTGTCTAATATGTTGTGATTGTCTGTCTCAGCTCCTTAAAAAGGACAGAGATTGATTAAAAAATGCATATTTACCTGAACATTCTGGTTAGAAGGAGAAAGGGGGGGGGAAATAGCCCAATGCCACATATTTGGTTTTGAATTGTTACAGCTTAAAAAACAAAAAAATAACAGTGGGTTTAACTGACAGTCGTGTTTGTGCTCCCCAGGTGGTGTTATACCAGGTGGCATTCGTGCCTATGGGTGTGTGAATGAAACAGAGCGGGAGAGAGAAAGAGAGGGTCACAGCAACAGAGTTTATGTTGCCCTGCTAAAAACATCTGGTCCAAATTTGAAATAAAATTCTCCCAAGATTAGTTCATCTCTGTCTCTACATAGTTTTGGTTATTGCTTATGATCAATGTTTTCTGACAATTTCCTGTCTAAGATATGGGGATACAGCAACCTTGCTAGAATATTAAAAGGAAATGGGCAGTTAAACAATCAGAGACTGCAGACATGTCTCCATGTTGACCTCATTTATTTGCAGGAAAACAAAATACAGGCAGACATCAAAACAGTCTATGTGTTCACTAGATTTGACTCTGTATAGTTCAACTTTGGCCTAATGTTCTGCGCCCACATCATTTTCCAGCGAATTCAGTAAATGGCCATATGCATAATTGCAATATCTGTCAGTATATCTCAAGTACAACTTTGAATATATTAATTATATTACATACTGTTTAAGTTGTTTCAATCCAAGGAATTATTCTTAGTAATATTAATATATATTTACTTTTTCTCATTTATTTGTCTGACCAATAAAATCAGCCTTTTCCCTTTCCTATTAAAGCTACATGATGAAAACGCACTGAATGTGGCAAATGAGGTGAGGCTACCACCTTTCATTCACTTTTCACAAGTTGTGGCAAATCACTTAAGCAGACCGTGAGAGCATTGCAGGTAGCAAGGGTCAGGCAATAGATTTAAAAACTGGTGAACTCTGATCCAGAGGTAGTAGAAAGCCGCTGTGTGTCAACCAATCATATTTGGTGTCTGCTGTGTATTTCTTGTATCACAATATATATATATTTTTTTTTTTCCTCCACAGAAACAATTTTCCAGTCCAAACATGATCACAATGTTTTTATCACAACAATAATATGACAAAACAGTTGATTATGTTGTAGTTAATTATGTTGATGCTATTAATATTTATGGTTATTTAAATCTTCCAAACGTCTTATTTTACCCTAGTGATGGCCTATTAAAACATGTATTATTTAATTAAAAGAAAACTAAAACCAAGACGTTGATCTTTTATTGAAGATCAGAGAAGCTAAACTCATAAAATATAACTGTAAAAATATGTCTAAAATTTGTCTAAAAGAGTCCACCACTCTCTGACATTCAGTTAAAATGGTGTTTTGACATTTGCACCACAGCGCCAGTTAGAATGCAATGAGTCTCATTATTTTCTTGATTCGAGGTTTTACATAAAAGCCTAATTGTTTCAAAATATTATCCACAAAAAAAGCTGGGAATATTTTGAGTAGCATCTGATTATGAGAGTTTGCGGGGAGAGCCAACTAAATTTCACAGAACAGACTGCACTTTTTGCTGCGCTTCTTTGAGCAAGTGGGCGACAAGAATCACAAATCGTGCTAATCCTTGACACAATCCTTCACTGCACTGCTTGTTACTGACATACCCTCTACCTCACCTTTATCCCTCCTTGGATGCAACCAATTCCACGGTAAATACCAAGTTGGCACAGGTGAGAGAAACTAAAAACCCATAACAACAAGCACTGCCATCCACCATATGCCATCTTTTTTTTCCAAGTACAGTGATTCAAAAAGACAGATGAAAAGCATTTGATGTGTGTCTCATGCAGAATCTGTCTAATTATACATCTGTGTCTAGTTATTTTTATTAATATTATCATTAAACCAAACAAATACCGGTTATGGAGCGAATAATGGGAAAGACTGCTGAACCAGATATGGCAGTTGTGCCGAGTGTAGCTGTGAAGTCCCCTGTTGTGTGATTTGGCCCAGGTAGTTAACCACACATGAGCAAAACCACTATGGGCCAGCATGAGGCTTTCTCTGGGCTTGCAGCTTGCCTACAAAAAGGCAACCCAGAGAAAAGCCTTACATGGCCAGTGCTGTTGGCTCCTGATGGGGACAATAACAGGAAGGTCAGAGGGCCAACTGTTGCAATTTTTTTTTTGTTTTTTTGTTTTTTTACATTTTGGTATTAAATCGCCACTGTAAAAGTGCAAGTAAAAGATGTATAATACTTTATTTCCATGACAGAAATATTTCATTATATTCAATATTTCATTTCGATTTTGTGAGCTGACATTGCTTTAAAGCTGCAGATACTTATCATTATTTTGTCAGAATATTGTTAAAGATTGAAAGAACTGAAGTTTTAACAGCCAAATGTGTGCAATTGGTAGCGCAGCAGTGGAAAATAAATGTCAACTTGCAACTATGGGCGAGAATGTAAATGAATCAGGGTATCTGAAAATCTATCTAAAATAAAACAAGTAGGAAATGACATGTTAGTAAACGGGCTTTGAACAAGGACCAGGAAGCAGGTTTTAATAATTTCCAATGGCAAAAAAGTTAGATTATTTCCCTTTCTTATACATCATTGGGCTCTGGGGAACCAATGGAAATGATGTGGTCATTGTTTCCAGCAGGAGAAATATCATTCCAGCTGAGAAGAGAATAGATCAGAGCCCCGAGAAAGAGATTGGATCTCAATTGCTCCAATCTTTGCATTAGATAACAGTGGAGGCAACTCCACTGCTGCTCTGCTCCACAGCTCCACATCTCCACACAATCACAAGAGCAGTAATGAGAGGGCCACAGGTTTGCTCTTCATTATTTAGTCTTTTACAATGTTGCCCTTTGGAGTGCCTTTACCAGAACAGTCACCCCCCAAAACAGCAGCAGGGCCCTCCAGAGCCACTTAATCAGCCATGGGTGTTGTTGAGGTTAATCTGTATTGTTCATGGAGATGTGAGGAGAGGGGTGGGTCTCCCCTGATCCCCTCCATGTGCTGATAGCCGCTTCCTAACAGGCAACAAACATCCCATGGCACGTCTTGTTTATGTAGCCCTGCAGTGGGACTCTGTTTGTTGTGCTTGTGTCATGGACACAGAGATAACCTCACTCCAACGAGGAGTTTAATTGCTTGCCCCCTGTGTTGGCAGGATCAGAAAAGAGGAGGAGAAGGAAAGAGCTGTGCAATCTCTCTCATGAGGCTAGCTCCATCTGAAAGCACACTGATATGACTGTAATGCAAAAAATAGCTAAATCTAGAATTAATTTTGAGAGAAAAATTACAATAACTGATTTCAATATGAACAAGGGATAGATGATAGAGGTTGTAAAGTTTAACAGTCAAACTAATTTTACTGCCAGTGTTTTAACACGAAGAAACTTAGACATGATTTGACCAGATTTTTTTATATATATATATATTTTTTTTACATTTTATTCACTCTCACAGCAACAAACTCATGGAGGACTAAGAGTCACCTTGTTTTAGGGAATAGGTCATGCAGTAAGTAATGTGGGTGATGCTGATCCCTGACTGCCTGCCATGGCTCAAATCCCATTTTTAAATAATTATTCTAACCCTTTTTGACGTACTGGACAACTGTGGTAACACAGTAACTTGAAGGGCCAAAAGTTAAGAGAACCACAGGGAAGCACTGAGGTGAACTTGGTGTAACTTTCTGCAATTTACAGCTCATCAGTATTCATTGCAGCAAACATAAATGAACCAGGCAAAGAACTTGAAGTTACTGAAATTATTGCTCCTGTACATTTCAGTTCAACTAATTTATTAAAGACTGTTTAGTAGAAGGCACAGGTTAGAAAAAAACAGAATGTTCCTAGAGAGGCTGAGAAATTTAACATTTGTGGAAAATGACCCACTGGCGCCGGAATAGGAGGGACAATGAGACTTTTTGTCCCCCCACTTTCAGTTGTTACGGTGACCTATTCAAATCAGCACTGATGGACATGTCCGTAGCTGACATAACTGTCTTTCAGAGCAGGGTGTGAACTACGGGGGAGCCAGGGGGGTCTCAACCCGCCTTAATGAGACATGAGCTCCCCTGAAAATATGATTTGTGAAATGTTGGGGGGGGTCTCTAAAATATTGGCAAAATGCTGTTTTTTCCCATGCATTTCCTTTTTGTTTTGTTTTTTGTTTTTTGTTTTTAGTATTGTCATAATCATGGATCATGTGTAAAATGAGGCTATTTTTAATGTCTGATTTGCGCATGAGGGTGATTCATCACTATTTCACTTTAATAAAGATTTTGGTGAAAGCCTGCCAACAGCCGACAGCTCAGAGGCCGCTGATGACGGTGACTCCACCTGCCTCTCTCTCCCAGCTAACTGGACCAGCCAGCAGTGGAGAGAATGGAAGTCCTGCAACACCTGGCTGTTTGTTAAGGATGTAAACTTGGGATGCACAATTTGCAGAGACACAAAAACTCTTCTGCTTTCTGAAAAGGTCATTGGCAACATTGACCTCACAGGACTGGTAACGTTTCAACATGTTTATGTGACAGACTCTAGTCTTACGCCTTCGGTCTGGAGTACAGAGTACATAATCGGTGTCGCTAAGACGCTCTTTAACGGCATACGGACCAGAGAATTTAGCGGCGAAAACGGAGCTGGTGATGGGCAGCAACACCAGAACTTTATCGCCTACCTCAAAACTGCGAGATACAGCGGAACAATCGTAATAGCGCTTCGTCGGTTCCTGGGAATGGCTGGCTACTATAGGAGTTACTGCCGTAACTTTTCCAGTATCGCCTTTCCGCTAACAAGCTTACTCAGCACTAAGGTAGACTATGTGTGGACCACAGAGTGCCAGGTAGCATTCGATAGTGTAAAGATTTTGTTAAGTAACGCTCCCGTGCTCGCGGCTCCTGACTTTTCCACGCCCTTTAAGCTCGAAGTAGACGCCAGCGCAGTGGGCACTGGTGCGGTCCTGTTACAGAGAGGGAAGGATGGTATTGATCATCCTGTTGCTTACTTTTCCCGCAAGTTCAACTGACACCAGGCAAATTATTCCACCATTGAGAAGGAAACCCTTGCTCTGTTGTTAGCACTACAGCACTTTGAGGTCTATGTTGGGTCTACTTCTCTACCTGTTGTAGCGTTCACTGATCATAATCCCCTTGTTTTTCTGTCCCGCATGTTTAATCACAACCAACGACTCATGCGGTGGGCACTGTTGGTACAGGACTTCAACCTCGACATCCAACATAAAAAGGGGTCTGAAAATGTGTTCGCTGATGCTTTGTCTAGGCTGTAGAGCTTAGCTATGTGGTATGTATGTAACTTTAACGTCAAGCCAGGGGCTTGTAATTTAAGGGGGGGAGTGTTAGGCCATGTGTATTCATTGTGTGCTTCATGAGTGGCAAATTCAGCTGTTTGATTCTCTGTTGAGGATTGGTCCTTCTGGA
>NW_023339674.1:3638075-3638275 GCF_004916995.1 Morone saxatilis
CACAGTTCAGGGCGGCTGTGAACCAGTGATCAGTTCGCCTCGCTGTTGTTGCATACCCTTGTACTAGTTAGAGAGAATTTAGTGTTTATTTCTTAGTATTGCCTGGCTGTTGTCTGAGTGGTTTCAGCCAGTGCTTTTGTAATCTTTGTGACTTGTTTAGTTTGTATAATGTAATGTTTGTTTGAGACCTCTTAAATTGC
>NW_023339674.1:3638375-3698664 GCF_004916995.1 Morone saxatilis
TACACACTAAGCTACTGCCGCCCCTAAATACAAACAGGTTGAGTTCTTTGACTGAAGCGCCTAAGATTGATGTCTTTTTTAATCTGATATCTGTGGTAGTGTTGTAGTTATGTAAGTTATGACCTGCTCATAAATGTGGAAATGCATTCCCAATTTTCAACTGAATAGTAGGCTGCATGAACGAGTCAAGACTGCGACTTTATACTTGTATAAACTAGAGTCAGATATATCCACGGCAGCGGACATAATGTTTAGTAACAGCAAAGTTTCATTTTTTCTCATTTCACCCCCCGTCACTAAAAGAGAACCTAGACATTTTGCTATTGATCATTCACAGCAAGGTGCAGTATTTCAAACAAAAAAGCTGCGTTCACTTATTTTTTATAATGCAAATTCAACGGGCTAAAAATGCAAGACTGAAAACGGTTTCCCTTTTCTATTTGTTATATCAAGATTTTGAACCGAGAGCTGATTTCTAGTCAAATCGTGACATCAAAAACTGAAATGGGAACGGAGATTCTCAGAGATTGCCAACATACTTGTCATGCTCTCAAATCAGTTGCAGTAGGGACGTCTCTTAATGAAAAAAGGAAAAGGAGAGGAGGAAAAAGAAAGATGATATCATCCATAAAGAAAGCTTTTTTTTCGACTTGTCAAATTAATTAATATTTATTAATAGTGATACATTGTCACCATTATTTATGTTGATAGTTGCACTCCCACTGTTTTTGGAACAGTTGAAAACCCGACACACATGTATGATGAACATGTGGCATAATCATCACTTCCCATTAGTCACTAAATTACAGAAACACACTTTCTAGGTCACAGCATCAAGAGTATTGTGTTCAGTATTTAATTCTACTGGTCTTACAACAGGATACCAAAAACCACAAATGCACTGGAATTATTGAAACTATGGCAGGCACTACTGAAAGTGGAATACAGTGTTTGAAAAAAAAAAAAAAAAAAAAAAAAAAAAAGTCCTTTATGGTCTACCGAGAGGCTGTGCCCTCATACTGTGAGAATCCCCATCGCTCCGTCTTTCTGTCTCCGCATGACACATTCACCGGAGAGAAAGAGGAACGAGTGCAGGAACACAGACAAAAGGGTGAATAACTCAGGTAAAGTTGTTTTGGGACCCACTCAGGTGAAGTGTGTGTCTCCTCAAACAGGACACCTCTGACCCCCGGCCCATCACTGCCAGTCTGGTTCTGTGTCTCGGAAAAAGGACTGATGTCCTGACTGTCACCTCTGCAGTATTCCCCTCATTTTGTCTGACAGGTACACTGCAAAACAAGCCAGTTCACCTTCCTACTAATTAGGAGTGCACCAAACAGAAAGGCCCAAACATCCATCTGTCACGGTGAAGCCAAGCATTTTAGCTACAAATGTTTTTTTCGTGGTTGCAGGCTTATTAAATTAGCTTGTTGGCAAAAGCCCGTAAATGACTTTAGCTTGTAATTAAGTTAGTCCTGAGTCGATATTTTGTGCCAAAAGATTGATGTTTTGGGAAAGTAGCTGTGTAATAAGGAGGATGACGTACAGGCTGCTGCTCAGGGCGATGAGGTCCACTTTGCATCAACCGATTCACCCAGTTGGTCCTAATTTTGTGATAATGACCGCACAATATTGCTTACTCACTAAAATCAATAATTTTTTTCCTTGTATTGTAATTTTGCCTACATTGTGTTTGAGTAATATAAACATTCCTCGTACGTGTTTGCTGTGCAGATTTACTTCGTCGTTTAGCACTTGCTCATATTTTTACTTAATGCCATGCCCCACATGCAATTTGCTCTACTCTTATTTATATTCTATTAGTTTTCTTTGTTGTAGCTCTTTTCATTTTACTGTTGTTATAACTCAATCACCCAACAGGGAACATGAACATTTTATTTGTTCTTATTTCATTTATTTATGCTCTCTATTCCCATAGCTGTAACAGTTAAAGCTACAGGAAACCCAAACACGTGTGTTGGTTGTGCTGATTGTTGCTGCTATTCTGTAGTTTCTTTACCTTCTTGAGCCATGTTTCTAGAGCCAAAGGGAAGTCAGTTGTTCTAGATAACAATGTGGGTAAGTTCTAAGTGTAGTAATTTTAAGTTTTGTTTCATTTGATGCCAGATATAAGCATGTCACAACTAAATTTCCAGCAGTGCCGTTAATTTCAAATAACTTAAAAGAATGCCTTTTGAGACAACACAATGGATATTTGTTGTGTATGCAACACATGTATCAGCAACCACAGAGAATGACATCACAAAGAATATTCTCATTTTGGCAAAATAAGCAACAAATGAAGGGTGAATTGGCACATACTCAACAAAATAGTATTATGAAGTTAGTATGAGCATGACAGGATGTGAAATGTTGAAAGATTCCACACAGCTGCAAGGTACTAATGTGTTTTATGCCAGAGATAATAGTAGCAGGGCTTGTTCACTCACAAACTTTGTGAACAGCTCGCTTTAGTGAATGCGAGGCCCCTTTTTCCCTGTTTGCATAATGAAACCAGACAGCAGCACTAATCGTGAGTGCGACAGTTACTGCAGTTACATTAAAGCAGAAGTCTTTAAGAGGTTCTTAAATGTTTGAGAGAGCGAGGTAAAATCCAATACAACTACCTATTTCACTGTGTGTGTGCCTCAGTTTGAGCCTGTCTCAATATGCTAATTTGCTGAACGACTCAGGTACAATCAGTATTGACACTTGCAGCTTCAGTAACACCACAAACCTTATTGAACAAGGCATTTCTTTTCTCCCAGGCATAAAAAAATTGGTTTAGAAAGCTACATATGTTCCACGTTTGTGTATTTTTTACAGTCCTTTTTCGCCATGATTGCAGGATGGATCTGAGGAGCCAGAGTTGGTCTGTCAGCCTGTCTGTCTGTCTGTAAGTCAGACAGTCATGTTCCCAAAAGAAGAATGCCACTGACTTTGGGGATCTCCTGGTTCTTCCTCTAGCGCTGCCATGGGGTTGACATTTGTGCTTCGGGGTGAAATGTCTTATTAACTATTTGATGGATTGTCATGAAATATGGTTCACACATTCATGTCCTCTTTTACAGTGAATTGTAATACATTTGGAGAGGTGTCTATAACACAGCCATTTTCTCCTTTTAAAATTTTGTCACCGTCGTTGTACAAACATTGCCTAATGTGACCGCTGACTGCAATGAAGTGAAGGATACACCATTTGCTCACTTACATTCTTTGTTATGTCGTGAAATTTTACAAGTTGAAACCATTTTTTACAATTAATAACACGTTTATTGTGATTACCTAATGTGATTAACCTTGATGTGTTTTCTGTCCAAGCCTGAGAAACATTTTTAAGAAGTGATGTTTCACTGGTACACTGTCGACCATTAGCGGGGTGTTCATTCATATAAATGAGCTCAGCTGTAGTTGATCTGAAGAGCACAGAGTGACGCTAGATGCAGAGCTTGGAATAACAGAAGACAATATTGGAACTGAAGGCGTGTGTTCACCCCACAACAGGAAGCCTATATAAGGGAATATGAATGATGATGTCTTAAAAGTCGGTGGGAGATTTTTAATAAAACTTTTAAAACTCCTCTGACTGCTTAATTTCTTTCTTTAAACAGATTATATAACAGCCTATTGTTAACGACAACAGGCCACTTCAATCACAGCGCACTGGACTGGACCGGCTGTGAGCCATTAAGAGTCTGGAAAAACAGGCAGGTGTCATAATCCGCTCCTGGCTTCCAATCGTACTGCCAGCTCTGCCATACTTTTCCTGATCACATGCCTGCCTCATCAGGCAACCACCTTCACCTGTGCTTCCCTCACCGATTTAAACCCACTCTTTCCTCCAGTCCTCTGCGCAGATTGTCTTTACAGCATGCCAAAGCCTTAGTGCTTTCTCCGGATGCTTCCTTGGTTTCGACCTCGCTTGTCCCTGACCCGCTCACTCATCGTCCCTGCCCAGTAATACCTGAACAGCCTTCGCTTCCCATGACTCCTCTCCTGCTCGCCCCTTGTCTGCTCTCCAGTTTTTTGGACAAATAACTGTGAACTGTTTCCAACGCTGGTTCAGTCTCCTGCTGTACTGGGTCCAGCCTCACACCCCATTACAGCAGGAGAGTTGTGGGAAAAAATAACAGGTTGTTGCATTTCTCTTTAGTAAATACCCCCCTTAATCTTTTCATATTCAGAGTTTTGTTAATCCATTGGCCTTTTTGGTATACATTTTTTAAAATCACAATAAAAATAATATATTTTTGCGTGAATATATATATACATATTACAAAGATAAATGATCCAATATGCTGCAATTCTTCACAGTTAGACCATGCCAACATCACTGCAGCTAGCTAAACTCTCACACACAGGCCAGTAAAAGCAAGACTATCCACTTAGATAACATTTCAAGTCATGAGCCACTGAAGTGTTGTGTAATGAGACTGAATGATTCATCGGGCAGATCATGCTGAGCCATCATTTATTTAACACATTTCCAATGTTATTTCAATTACAGCTTGCCACGTCCTGTTCCATCCTGTCCTCTTCATTCCTGTTGATTTATCAAATCTCTCATCAATAATAATAATAATAATAATAATAATAGGCTATTTTGGACATCCCTCTAACTCAATAAGTCACATTCTTATTTGATAAAAACAAGCGGAAATCTCAGCTGAGAAAAACTTCCTCTCGCCTTGCTGTATCCTGTATTTAGTGTATTCTACAGCGCTGGAGAGACAGGCTCGCCATTGTGGCCATAATCACATTTGAGGACTACAGCATTATGGCCATAGTAACCATATGTTGTTGTCGGATGATTTAAAACTCCCACCATCCCCTTTTCCCCTTTCCTCTCTATCTCTCCCTCTCTCTTTGCTCTCCTAGCCTCATGAATACTGAGTAGCACATCAAATATTCATAGTACACGCACGCAACACACACACTCACCCATGCACAGGGATATTCGCACACACAGGCAAGCTTTGCGTACAGACTAACAAACAAATTGCACACGCGCTCGCCCTTATGCACTCCAACGCACTCATACACACGTATACGTACAACGCTGCACTCATTCTCATGCTGTGAGAGAAAGAACCAGCTCAAACCAAGCGGCCATGAAAGTTTAATACACCGGGTGTCCGACGGATTCACAAACACACACACACACACGCACAGAGCCACGAGTGTGAACAGACACAGACACACCACATCTCTTTCTCTTCCACTCATTTCCATTAAAGTTTAATCTACAGGATGTCAAGTGGATTTATTTTATTGAGCTGTTTGTAGCACCTGTATTTTTACACTCCTTAAATAATTAAAACATTTTCATACACCAGGACACAACTGACATCATCATCATCATCATCATCATAAGCCCACTGTAAATTTGGGCTGGCCGTCAGGACTGTAAGATGGATTCATATTCATCAGCAGGAGAAAAGTCATATGGCTCTTTATCATGGCATTCCCTCAGGCGCAGAGCTGTGCCAACTGCTACAGTCTGCTTTAAATCTGTCTGCTGTACACACAGTTAACCTCTGCTCAAAGAGTCTGCTGTGCTTGGCCAGTATATCTACTATTAAGTAACATAATTAACTATAAATAAATACATCTCACCAAGCAGCTATTTTAAAAGTCAGTGTATTTTGTGATGCAATAAGTGAGAAATCCTTGTGACTATTTTGTGTTTACTTCTGCCAAAGGTTATAAAATAAAGACCACAAACGATGTCATGTCCCTCTTTAAATTAATTTATGAAGAAATTACAAAATTAAATTCAAAATTAACTATTTACCTTGAGTGTGCAAAAATGTATGTGGAAGTAAAATACAGCAGTAACAGCCACCAGTGGTGGATCCTCATCCGGCCTTAAGAAAAAGTATCAATACAGCAATCTAAAATGACTTCATAAAAAGCTAAATCTTACTAAAAATAATGAAGCACTCCAAGCAAAATGTACTTGAAGTAGAAAAAAGAAAGAAGAGTGGCATGTGTGACTTTTACATAAGTATGGAGCAATTCACAAAGTCGTAGCCTGTCAACGTGGAGCTAATATTAACCACTCCATACAGATTGGTAGTTTACTCCAGTGGTTTCCAACCTAGGGATAAAGGGTCACAAGATAAATCTGCAGGGTTGTGAGCACTAGCGGCGCCAGGATTTGATTGTGGGTGGGCCTCCAGAAAACTGGACGGGCCAGGTAAAATAAGCCAAAAAAAAAAAACGGGTTCCCCTTCATCNNACAGCGACTCAGTAGCCTACCTGTATGGCTCTTGCGTCGCTGTCCTCAGCTCAGTGCTGAAGCGGACAAAGACATACACCTTGGCAGTAAGCCTAACTTCATTTATCTCTTTTGAACGTTCAATACACAAAAAGACTGAAACGGAATTATATCTTTGGAGGGTCTGTTTCTCTCTCCATTTATTTACCCAGCACGGCGGGCAGGGAACTGTCCAAAATTATTTAACTGTTTCTTATACATTCAGAATGACAGAAGAACTGTATCGACATGAAATAACAGCAGCATTGAATCCGACACAGCTGCTAAACACAAACAGCAGGAAAATCCAAAATTATTTCTCCTGTAGCTTATTTCTTCAGAATAATTAAATGAATAACATATCTAACCATATAAACAACAGCATAACAATCCGAGATAGCTGATAAATAATCACATATGCACACAATTCAATTCAAACTTGCTTGTGGGACTTGTTACAGCAGGAGACGGCGGGGTTTCGTGCTGAACACAGCAAGAATTTCTTGATATTCCAGTGAATCAGTCAATTCCCTTTCAAATGAAAGCAGGGACAAAGAGTTCAGTCTATCTGTCAACATTGTTGCCCTGGTGCCTGTTTTTATCCGATTGACAGCTGAAAAGAGTCTCTCCACAGTACATGTCGTCATGGGCAATGTGAGGAGGGCCCGCAGGAGACTGTTCATGTTGGGGAAAATATCACGGGGGCATGCTGTTTCAGCCGCCGCTGGCTGTCGTTTAGTGTGTATTCATTGTGTGCTTCATGAGTGATTCTGCTGGTATGCAAATTCAGCTGTGTGATTCCCTGTTGAGGATTGGTCCTTCTGGAGCTGATACCGCCCTACTTCCTGGGTGCTGTTCACTGGCATCTGTTCGACCGAAGCTACCAATCGGAGTCTCCAATCAACCCCAGCTGCGTGTCCACAGTTCAGGGCGGCTGTGAACCAGTGATCAGTTCGCCTCGCTGTTGTTGCATACCCTTGTACTAGTTAGAGAGAATTTAGAGTGTTTATTTCTTAGTATTGCCTGGCTGTTGTCTGAGTGGTTTCAGCCAGTGCTTTTGTAATCTTTGTGACTTGTTTAGTTTGTATAGTGTACCAGAGTTGGATCACTCTTTGTTTGAGATCTCTTAAATTGCAGAATAATCTCTAGTTTGTTTTTGTTCACTTTATTTTGTAGATTATGGGTGCTGTCTCTTTTTGTCTTTTAGTGTCATTTCAAGTCACCTTCATTTTGTGTACTAGTTATTTGTCAGCACCTGTATAGCCTCCTTTTGTTATATTTCCTTGTGCAAGTGCACTCTCCTTAGTTAATTAAACATCTGATTTTAACCTGAACCTGTCAATTGTCACATTCCATCTCATTTACAATCCCAATTGTATGTTACTGCTCTCCAAAACGAGCCGGGTCGTAACAACGCACTTATCAGAAGAGTGGATTAACGGAGATGTAAGCAGCCAAACACAAAAAGGGTTGCGTAAAAAAATCTAACATTGCGATAGCATAGCACACAAAAGGGCTGTTGAAGTCACAGAAACCAAGCAAAAGGAGATGCCGGAATCAGACCTTGTCCACATGTTAAAACCCCTAGATAAGCACTTCTGGCCACAGGACAGCAACGCATTGATCCTGTATGGAGAAAATGAAGTACGGACACTCGCTAAAAAACTCGGCAAGTCAGCTAGAGAGGCAGTGGATGAGTTCCGTGACTGGAAGTTACAAGATAAAGTACCAGGCAAAACATTGGAAAAGCTTTGAGCAAGCAGGACCTATCTCCCCACCTCATCAGAGTGTGAGAAGGGGTTTTCTGCTGTCGCTCCTTTTTGTGGATCTTAATGAACCCCCTTTGGAGAGATTCGACCCAGCACCCTTCATCACATCCTGGATTAAATCAAGTCATCGCCTGTCCACATCATGGGCTTCTGGAGCAACAGCAAAGGAAGCTGATCCCAGGCCTGTGTGTGTTACCTTAAAACAGGCTTTTGTTTTAAGGTAAGGGCTAATCTGTATAAACTCTATTATTCATTGTTAGCACTGTGTTGTATATGATGTTGCTGAGGATTGGATCTCTTGTAGGCAGCCTGGACAATTTTTTTTAATTATGATGGTCATGCGTGTGTGGTGTCATTGATTGCATAGTCTTTCAGAGGTTATTTTGCGCATGTTAATGCGGACTTGATTCCTTGTTACATGTTTTGGTTTTGATTTAGATTTGATTCAGATTTGATGCGTGTGTGGAGGTTGGATGTGATAGTTGCTTATATGTGCTGACATAAGGCAAGTAGGCATACAGGCTTGTAACAGTGGATGTGTTTTAAGTCCTAACCCCCGCCCCCCAATATAAGTGAGCCCCCCCGAAAGCCGCGGAATAGTTCGCACACTGTTTCAGAGGCTGTAGCTGGCTCAGTTTTTTTAAAGCTGAATAACACTCCACAGTTAGGAAAAGTGTTGGTGATGGAAAAACTGGCATGGCTATTTTCAAAGGCATCCCTTACCCTGACTGATCTCACGATATCTGAATGAAAATGGGTTATATTCGTACCCACGAGTCTCCCATTTACAAACATGCCCACTTTATGTTAATTCTATGCTGTTTGGGGAATAAAACATGCATTTTTTTTTTTTTTATAGAGCATAAATAAGTTAGTGTACTTGAAAATTTCTCCATACTGGGGTCCAAAAACAGTAATGGATTTTCATTAATTGGGCATGACTGGAAAGCTGAAACTCTTGTGGAAACAATTAGCCAATTTGCATTCATGTTTGATGTCCATCAAAATTTGACGTCCCTGTATAAAATGACCTATTATGACCTATAGGTTAGTCACAGCCTCATAACCACACACTATAGACAGATTCAGAGGATGGATTGCTTTCATAGCTATACTGATGCCACTGATTTCTCATCATATTTTAGTTGTACAAAAATGGCAGTGTAGGCTGAAATTGAAAGGAAGTTGACATGAAAAAGTTCACTAGCGTATTAAATCATCCCCACCCCCCTACTTTAAAACTCATTCTGGCACCAGTGATGCTGTCCCGTTTTTCTCCATGGTCCTGGCAACCAACTTCCTTCAAAAAATAGACCAAAGGGACAAGTTTGCAGGACTCCAGCATGTGCAGACTTGCTACATGATAAAGCTGCCATAATAAACTGCCAGGTCTCCACACACTGTCCTCTAACATGCTTTCCTTGAGTCTTTTCAAATGACCATCACTAAGCCATGTAGCAGGGCTGAACTATGAGGAAAACCGAGCCCTGAGGCCGGTTACCTGGAGTGTACAGAGCTGTGTAATCATAGGAATGGCTGTTATAGATTTGATACGTATATGCAGGGGTAGCCACACTCCCATAGTGCCATGTGGGGACACATTCATTTATACATTTTAATTGGTCAAACCTCTGCAAAAGAGAAAAGGACTGATTTCATCAGTGAGCAAAATATCAGCAATATTGAATGCAGCAGTCAAACTTGAATAAACTCAAAGCACACAATACCTCAAAGCATTTAGTTTTCCTTCTTTGCATGAAGTAGTAAATCCTCAGCTATGTCAACAAAATGTTGAAAAGGTTGAATATATACCACACCATCCTAAATTCAATAAAAAAAAGGGGACTGGATTACACTGATATATTTTCGGTATTTAACATTACCAACGTTTCCTCTGTGAGGCATTTGGGCATTGGCTAAGGCAACTCCCACCCTTGAAACCATTACCATCATCTGATTCTGCATACTGCTGGAAGATGCACAGAGAAGACTGTTTCAAAATGCTTTAGTATTCTTTGATGAATTTTTCCAAATCTTTTCCTATTTGCAGTTGGCTATACCCAAAGTACCCCATACAGTAGATGGACATTCAGGATTCACTAGGTGTCTGTGAGAGTGACACTTTATTTCCACAGCCCTGGAGGGAAGATGGAGTCATTTCACTGGTTTCTTTATAGTGGGTGTATGGAAATGTGTCATCTTATTGTGCATGGCTATTATGAATATGATATGAATATGGTGTGATTGCCACACTTCCCTGGGCCCACATGGGGGCCATTTCATTTATGTAGCCTCAAACCTAATGTCTAGTCAAGTTTAATCAGTCAAAACCTCCACAGAGGACTTATGTCAAAAGCTCTCTCACATAAACCCTTGATTTAAAGCGTAAGCAAGTTATCAGAAATACTTAAAAATGAAGAGTGTAACTCAATTCAAAGCCCAAGAAAGGACACCATAATTGGAATATTTAGATGAGGCATTCTGCTTTGTCATACTGGCACATTTCACAAGATTCTCGTGGCTCATTTTGAATGCTGTCAACCTCTCGAACATATTTGGGCCCCACACTAAAGGTACATTTTTTATATTTTAGTCACGCTCTTATCCGGTGTGACTGACAATGAGTGAGCAGATGGGTTCTCTAACCACCATACTGCCTCTACCCGCTTTGTTAGATTTCAAACATGAATGCAGTGAAGACCTTTCTGCTGTTATGGTTTATTCTAACAACATTTTATTCGTTAAATTCTTTTGTGTTTTCAGTGACTAAGGTTTGAGTAATGTATGTGGAATTATGTTATTGTCTTTGCAGCCATGGTAGCTCTCACTGTTTTCTTATTATTATTCTCTTGTTGCTGCTAGAAAAGTAGTATGCCTCATTTATTGTGAGGCACACGATTTTGGGGCTTTAGAACAAAACCATTAATGAACTGAATAGGATGAGTCACCACTCGGTTGTTGTATAGCAGTGCAGAAAGTTCAGCTATTGTAAAAAGGCAAGAATGCAGTTTATTATACTGTTAAATGGAAATATAAATTATTGATCTCACTATAATTGGAATGAACTTGGATCATATAAACAGCACATTTAATCAAACAATGATGGGTTTTTTCTCATCAAAACCAAAACTTGCGGGCATTTTCAAAGCATGTTCTCCACAGCAACTTCACTATGAGTTCATTTGTTGAATGTCATTAGCTTATTGTTCACCTCCCCATGCAAATAGAGTGCATTAATCATAGGCTGTATTTTGCATAAAGGAATAACCAAGTGCACACTGTTGGCTGTAATAGTTAACATAGAATATGATGTGTTGGAAGATCTCACAGGAACTCTTTAAGCCTCTTTTAATCGCTGATTAAATTGATCAAGTGTCAGACATTTACAGTGGGCCTCAAGGACTCCCTGATGAAGTGTTTCCTGGAGATTAAAGCAAGAAAGGTATTGTATTCTGACAAATGTGTTCGGCTGTAGTTTGATACTTTCTAGATACCCATTAAAATAAAACTTGATGAATCTGAACGCATACCATTATTAACATAATTAACTCATTAAAGATGGTAATTATATCTGTTTCAATATAGACCTATTCCTATTATTGTATAATGACTAATTAAAGCTATTACTTCTTAAGTGAATACTATGCATCCTATGGGACTCTTTAAGGAGATAGCAGGAGACTAGATTTCTCTTCTAGTCTCCAGTTGCAATTAACATATTGCCTTTGATTACATCACTACATTGAGTCTTCTTACTTCTCTGTTGCATACAGTCTAACAGTTTCAAACAGTATGTTAAATCATATGTATCTATATATGTTACATAACCACATGTCCAAAATCTTTATCCAGTACTGCCAGCTATGGATATTTATGGAGTTAAAGTGCCTCACACTCCCCAGGTAAAACCACACTAGTTCTGTATGTCATGCTTGAGGATATAAAGGTTCCAAAATAGGACTAATATGAACAAAAATGTGTTAAAAAAAGGAAAGAAAAGGAAACTTGAGAAATGGGGAGGAAAATCCTTTTACAGGGGGTACAAACAGAAGTTTTGGAGATTCATTATTCCGACAATTGAAAGGCATAGGGTTTTCTGAAATTCTTCACAGTTGGGGCTCTTTTAAACATGTTAAGGTACTATAAAGTTGAATCTAATGATCACTTTTATGACGTTAAAATGTCAAAAAGACTTGTCAGTGAAAACTAAAGTCAAGGTGAACACGAACTTGAGTCATAATAAACCAGGTTTAATAGTGGCTGCACTGCACAGCTTTGTAGCTGTTCTCGATCCTCCAAGATGATCTAAATGTCTTAACTTAAAGTTATAGTCATTAAGGTTTCATGATTGATAGTAACTGACAATATGTTTTCTATGTTAGCCATTCCACACATTTACATTCAGTTATTACCTCTCTATATAGTGATGTTCATCTTTAGTGGCAGGGTCTGCCATTCCCACACTGGATACCTACTGTACCTATGCTCACAGGGAATGATGCATGCCGTTTTGTAATTTCACCTCATTGATATCAGCCAACTGTTCAACTGTTCAGTCTGCTGTATTGAGTTACTGCTGATACAAACCCATCATTTTTACTGCTACTTGTTCCTAAAAGCATTAAACAACACAGGGTGGCTTTCATTGTGAAGGAGTCACAGGAAATGCAATGAATCTGTCACTGAGATTAGCACTAACAGCAATTGTTCATGTGCAAGAAAGAAAATGTTTACAAGAACATTGTTATTGTTGTTAATTTTTTAACATTTTTGACAGCTGACCAGTTTAAAATGTTACACATAGAAATGGAACAAGACGGAGCAGCCACAGTGAATGAAGATAAAGAGTTGCAAGGCTGCACACCTCCAGTTCCTTTCACTGTCCCCTACAGTTGAGTGGAAAACTACTCGTGTGGGTAAATATTGACTGACTTCATTTATTTGATTCCACTGTAAACAGATTCACCAGTTGCTCCTTTTTTGTGTTTCTGGTAAAATAGCTGCTCAAGGATTCTAAGACCTATAGTATTAAGCTGCGCTCATTCCAATTACAGTGAGATCACAGGTGTTGTTAAATCAGCTAGGAGTAAAATATTAAGGGTTACAACTTAAAATTTTGTAACCCTTGGATCAAATATTGACTTTAAAATCAACTTTATCTTTAAACCATTCAAAGATTCAATTTACAATTCAAATTACAAATAATAAAGCACATGTACTCATTTACCTTAGTGATATCTGGCCATAGAGTTACTTTTGGTTCACTGTGCAGAAGTTTTGAGATTAAAATTCACCATCAGTTTTATTTTTTCTGCTCACAACATGCTTAACAACTGCTTTTAAACACTTGACAGCAATGCAGTTTTCACAGGCACTATTCCTTTGGTTGGAAGTTGCAAAGAAAATTGCAGTTGACAGTGAAGTTGGTCTAAATATCTAAAGGAGTTTTCTAACCCTTGTTATATTTTATACCATATGAGAAACTGCATTGCTTTATTGAATAGAAGTTTTTCAACCACACAATCAACCATAGAAATATAGTTATTGCTGTTCAGTATTGCAGTATAATTTCAAAATCAATGCATGATGCATTCTCTGACTGTCAGATTGTCTTGATCCATCACACTTAGCTTGTAAATGAGAACTGAGACAGTGCAGGTTGTTTGATGTAAATAAACTCTACCGAGGTAGCGAGGTAAACACACTCATCCCTGAGGTTGTGAACGACTTAGCCAAACAGCAGACCAGAACTCAATGATGCCTGAAAGCATTCGCCCATTAAAAGTAGCTTTTCTTCTATTTAGTCCATTGCCACCTGGGAAAATTACATGCTTGTGAGGGAGTGATTTAAGCACCAGTGAGCGGAAGTAGTGGCTTTTACTGGGTTACCTCTTACCACCTGAGTGGTCCAAAGGAGCTGCAGTAAATGAAAAAAATCTCATCTCCTAAACGCACTACAGAAACTCAATAAATCTCAAAAACATGCTGATCTGATTTGCCATCCCAGTGCTCCAATGTGCAACGTGGTTCTGTCCAATTGAAACTGCCATCACCACAGTCTCTGAAATAGACAGGATTAGTTAATAACCATGCACAGACAATTTTGGCTGAATGGCTTACTCCATCCCCATTCAATTGAGAAAAAAAAAGAACTCTATTAACAGTCAATGGGATATACAAAATTGTCATACCAATCGTTGTCTTCTGGTTTGCCCAGATTGGCGGAGGTAATACCCAAACAACATTGCTGATTCCTGCCGGATGCATCTCATAACAGCTGTGTTTAGCAGATAATCAAAAGTCTCATAGTCCAGCACCTGCGTCATTGCCGTTTTAATCATTGATTTAGTTGTTTTGAACACTGATGGGTATAATCATGTTTCTTTATTTTTAAAACATGCTTTAATGGGAGAATGTACAATGAAAACCATTATTTTTATACCGTTGACTGTTGTATACTGTCCTGTATCTTGTGTTAAGAGTGTTTATATTTTGATGTGTGTTTGTGCATGAATGTGTGTGTCTCTATGTAGTGGAAAGGGTGAGGCATGAGGTTGTGGGTTGTTTTTGTATTTAATGTAAAATGGATATAACATGACTGAAAAAGAATGACGTCTGTCTGAACTGTGTTTAGAAAAATATTCCATCATATATCTTATCGCCATTGATCGTATTCTCAGCACCAATGGGTAGACTTGTTAGTCTTGTTGTCTAGAATGATTTGCTATTCCTACCTTCCCTGTATATCAAAGCACTCCTTTTCTTTCTGTTTGACTTAGCAGACTCATCCTTAAGGATGTCGAGTATTGATCTGTTGTCTGATCTTTCATGGAGTGCACTCAATTCCAGACTGATAGACTCCTGTTGTATTCCCAGAGACCAAACCAACTAACTGAAAGGGAACAGGAGGTGTTTGAGAAAATGTTCCGAACTGCAAAGGTCGGTAATACTTAGATTTCTTCTTCTTATTACCTACAGGAATTATTGATCTCCATACCGGATTCCTTTCAGCCCAGTCCACCATACAGTATGTTACAGTTTTTGTTTTTACAGTTGTGCTTCCTTTTTTATTAGACCTAAGCCAATAGCTGTATGCCTCTGGCGGATCTACTATACATAAATTGTTCCAGACAGGTGACATGTAGAGGTTACCACAATTGTCATTGCATGACATAAATCCCACACAGTTGCAGTTAGAGAGTTTGTGAGCCTTTTGAATATTCAAAATGGAGAACGTGAAGAGCACTTGACTGCTTTGACATACTAATGTAATAAATGATCCAATTCAGTGATTATAACCCTGTCAGGAACAGCTTTGTATGGATTTTTAATGCAAGAAGTGTAATCTTTTTTAAATGTTTGATGATTCATGTAATTTGTGTTAACTACTGTGCTGCCCTTTTCTCTATGCTCAACCAGTTCTCAATACCTTGAGGGGGCGTAACCCTGTTGAAATGATAAGCACCAATCATCTGAGCCCCACTCACTTTTTATTGTCCACAGTGCAGTCTGCAGTAAACTAGATATTCTTGATTAAAAAATGCATACAAATCAAAAGTGCAGTTCCTCCCTATGTAGATGCCAACACTAAAAATGAAACACAATTACATTTTACTTTGCTTACTGGCCAGTGCCTTAATACAATTTAAAGCCTTTAAGAAGAGGAATAGGGTGGCTGAGCTTTCTCAATGAACCGAGTTGAATCAGTACAATAGTGAGTAACACGGTAAAAGACAATAATAGCAATGCAATTGCTTGATTCCACCGGGAATGGCTTGGTTGCCTTATGGATACGGCACGACTGCCAGAGTTAGTTGATGCCATTGTAGACAATGCTTGTGATTCCCCCAGAAGCAACCCAGAAGAGGCTCTCCGCTCTGCTCCTCATAGAACATCGCCCATCTATTTTAGCGTCAGGATATTATCTTGCTTACAATGACAATGTTAATATGCTAGTGATACATTTAATTCAGTGTGCTAGCATGATCAAACACAAGGTACACCTGAGGCTGATGGAGATGTCTTGCAGGTATTAAACCACAGTATTGGATATATGGATACACATGGATGAAGAGTTAAGGCATCACCAAAGAACTAGCAATTCATCCTAAGGGGGACATACGCGTGTCTGCCAAATTTCATGGCAATCCATCTAGTAGTTTTTGAGATATTTTAGTCTGGACCAAAGTGCTACACTGACCAACCATCAGACCACCAACTGACAGACCAGCCAGCCTCAAGCAACTATGCTTATAATACATTTAGTATACTTCATGAAAGCACAGTCCTGAATGTGCGCATGTGTGTGTGTGTGTGTGTGTGTGAGAGTGTGTGTGTGTGTTGTGTGTGAATGTGCGACCCAGAAAAGCCCACCCCCCTGATAGGGTGAGTCAATACACAGTGTGAAAAAGGCAATAACCCCTGGTGGCAAACCTCTTATCTCTTCCTCCCCTCTTTATCTCTCTCTTTCTGTCTCTTCATCTCTCTCCATCTCTCCATCTCTCCATCTCTCTCTCTCTCNNTGTGTGTGTGTGTGTGTATACCCTTGTGTGCAGTGTGTAAACCACAAACTAGAAAAACAAAAAGACTTTGATCATTGCTAACATTCACATCTGTATCCACTGCCAAATGCAAACACTATGTGAGGCTGGTGTCTGAGAGGGAAAAGATAAACAGATCAACACAAACATACAACTGACCTTGACCCAGCTGAGCTCATAGCAGAGTTGGCTTTTCCAGTTTTTTTCTTCCTGTATGTATGTTCAGCATTTACCACATCACAGACAGGATGTGGTCCTGTTGAATCCTAGTACATGCTTAATACTACTTTAGCAACTAATAGGCCTAGTGACTGACTAATTCATCAAGATGGTCCTACCCCTTGAAAGAATCACTATATTTGAATGAGGACTTTGTTGAGAGAGATCAATGACTGACTGACTATAGTTGGATTGTCTCATTAACTATTTACCACTGTTGATTAGGCAGAGCATTCATTAAAGTCTGGCTATTTTTATGTTATTTTAAAAGACTAGATGTCTTTTGATTTGGCTGTTTTTTTGGTGCTTTAAATAACACGACTAGTTAAGACAAGTCATTTTTTATTCACACAGCCCAAAATCACAAATCATAATTTTCCTCAAGGGGGCTTTCCAATCTGTGCAACATTAAGCACTCTCTGTCCTTATACACTCAGTTTGACTAAGGAAAAACTCCCCCAAAAACTTTTTTAACAGGGAAAAACAGAAACAGAGGATGAATTCCTCTTCCAGGACAGACAGACATGTAATAGAGGCCGACTGTATAGCACAAACTAACAAAATCACATTATGTTTTATATTTTGATGAAAAAATTCTGATGCAAGATAGATATATGGATGGGATGGATGGATGGATAGATATTTTATTTATCCCGAGGGAAATAGGTGTGAGGAATGGATTCAGGAGGACACTGAACACCTTCAGGTGTCGCAGAGTGACAAACTCTCCTCTACCATGGAGACCTGGAAGAGGACAGGCCACAGAATAGTAAAAATACAAATTCTATATATGTATACTGTAAAATTAAGAGTGTGGATCCAGAAGGATGTTGAGCCACTTCAGCCACACAACCTCCTCTCAACTATGGAGATCTGAAAGAGGACAGACCACAACCACACAACCTCCTCTCAACCATGGAGATCTGAAAGAGGACAGACCACACAGACACAGAAGAGACTGCACAGCTTTCACACAGGTAGGAGAGACAGACAAACACAGCACACATGCAAACTAGGGAGATAAGAAGAGAAGCTTAACTCTCCTGAGGGACAATGATCCAGATCCAACTGTCTGGATAAGGCACAGGCAGCCTGGAGAGATATATGGCTGTGGAGATATATGTCATACAAGTGACTTTGTGAGGCTCTACCGAGGCATGGCAGTGCATGGCGCTAAATGCTAATGTCAGCATGCTAACATGCTAACAGTCACAATGGCTAATTGATGATGGGATACTGTTTACTATTAGTGTGATAATATGTCAACATTCGCCTATTCTCACTGAACATAAAGTGCAACTGAGGCTGCTGGGAATGTAGTTATGTATTAAGTATTCATTATGTATTAATATTGAACAAATTGAAAGATTTGACCTCAAAAGTCAACAGATTAATAGGCTTAATCTGCGGACAGGAATTCTTGTAAAGAATAGCAATCTATCAAATAGTTTTTGAGATATGTCAGTGTGGACCAAAGTGGTGGCCCAACCAAATGCCCAAAAGCAAGGGTCCACTTGGTTTTCCAGCCACCATATGACTTGCCTCAGCTTCCTGCTGACTGTCTCCTTTTAGGCCAACTGGCACACCCTCACAAAGAAGCAAACACATCTACCAAACTGAAAAACAAGATTGTTAATTATAAAAGGGTGCTGTGATTGGGGTGTTGAATATGAATATATATATATGAATCACTTGCGGCTCAATAAGTATAGAATAAAATGCAAGAGCAACAAGTTAAATAGCAATGGTTTCTTGACAGGAATGAAAATTACCGAGGATATGACTCAGAAATGACAAAACCCTGGCTTGGCCTCTACCTCTCTGACCTAAAAGCATTATACCAGCCTTCCCGAGCGCTGTCCAGGGTGCTGAATCTGGAGCTGTCTTGGGTGTTTCCCGACATTACTAGACTAATGGCTAATAGATTAGCCTTGACTGATCATCCTCATCATTCTCCACACCTGTTAACCTTATTATATATACCTTGTTATGGAGATGCCAACCCCAAGCTTTATTTGCGCCAGTCAGTTCTGCCTCTTTTAAGAGAGTTATTTATTTGAGTTGTCTAATGAGAGTGGCCAGTTCAGTTGTTTGTTTTAAGTCTTGATAGATTAACTATTGATAGTTGTTTTAACATTGTACAAAGCAGCTTAATAATAAAAATATAGAAATCGCAGTCACTGTGGGATATCCAGGTTCTTCCATGAGAGGTTCCACACTAAGTAAGGTGGGATACATGGTTTGGCTGATAGCTTTATAACCCTCCTTAAAATGCTTTGCTTGTCCCTCTCGACTGGCTCTGCAATTTTAAACGTTTAATGGCTCAGCGCTATTCTTATTAATGTTGGCTATTTTCCCATCTGAGTGGACTTGGAACCATTGATGCTCTATGGTTCATATTTTCTTTCTTGCTCACTTTTTTTCTTACAACTGGTGCCACAGCAATGCCTGCTCAGTATTACATCCTGAATTTCAAACCTGCTGTTGTAGAACACTGCACCAGTTCCCCATGTTTGCTTTATGCTGTATTACATTTTGCCTCTCAAAGGATCATAAAGTTTTGTAAGTATTTTGTATAGCTAATTATATTTTGTGGCGGTGAGTCTTTACAGTAATGTAATGAGCGTACGGCTGCCTTAAAAGGCCTCTCCAGAACATCACAGTAAGAGAAGGAAATTGCAAGCAATGTGTGCATCAGTCTCCTGCTATGACACCTGTTTTGCATAATTAACTGTTGGTACCTCATTAACAGATATGTGTAGAAGCTAGTTGCTTAGCACCTAAATGCATGAGGCTCCTACAATCAAGGTCAGTTCAGAAATTAGTTTAATCTGTTACTGCCTGAGACATGACAGATACTAGGACGTCATGTAATTGCTTCTTTGGAAAAATGGAAGAGTTCTGTGAAGTTAGTCATCCGCAAGGATGAATATTATAAATTGCACAGAGGAACAAATTAACTGGGTTGATATATTATATCTCAGGAAGTGTGGGTTTCTGTCAGAGTGCTGCACTGTGTTTTGGCTCATGTTTAGTGTATCTGATGTGAGTCCATTAGAGCTTTGATGATCAGTCAGGTTGATGATTCAGAACAAACAAAGGGGATACAGTGATGTCGTTCTGAAGTGACAACTGTTGGTAAAAATGTCAAATGTGAAAACAAAACACTTGAAATTAATAACTATAAAGGACGGAAGTTTTACAACCAGAAAAAACAAACAAACAACAAAATGTTGTTGTTGTTGTTCACTGTAATTGAACAACAATCAGCGCTGCTATATAAAACCACTCTTTTCTTTATAATAAACTGTCCTTGTAATGTTGACATGTATCTAGTACTGCTCATCCGACTGATCCCATTTTACAACTCTGTGACTCACCTCCAACCAATATGATGGAGCTGGACACATTCTGACATGGATCCATTAGGTTTCATCAGTTCTGAGTT
The DNA here is from genome assembly GCF_004916995.1 of Morone saxatilis. Classification (NCBI taxonomy): domain Eukaryota; kingdom Metazoa; phylum Chordata; class Actinopteri; family Moronidae; genus Morone; species Morone saxatilis. The sequence continues at coordinate 3,658,611 of NW_023339674.1, forward strand.
CTGAGATTAGGGCCATTTCTGCCCCACATTTTTCAGGACTCACAACATATTTAGCCAGTGGGGATAAAAGAAAAAAAAAAAATCTAGTTTCTGGGACAATCCTTGTTATTCAATGCTATTACTTATTCTGTCATTGCTAGCGTGTCTGCCTTTTTCAAAGACTGTCTCCATGGGTTGATGCAGGGTTGCAGCACTTCCTGTCCTCTCTAAATGAACGCTGATGTTTATTGAAGATCTCTTTGGCTCCAGCTGAAAACTCATTATAAAAACTTCCAACATAACTCAGCAATATGTTGAGGTCTGGTACGCATGGCCCAGATCGATATAGAGAATCAATTTATGTCACTGTCTGCATTAGCCGACGGTAAATGTAAAGCATCTTTTCAAACAGAGGGCATAAACGCCTTCCGGGGGAACAAGAATCCCTGTGTAATAGGGTTGCTCTTCTCTTCTAAGTTTGCTTAGAGGTCAAATAAGACCTCTTCACGCCTATTTGTGCTGTCTGACACAGACAAGCACAGGTTAACATTCTGAGTGCAACACAGAAATATCAGAGCAGTAGAGTATCACAGGTAGCACTGGATGCTTTTGTCTACGCAACTCCTCAGCCTGACTTTGACCCAACCTGATATCATGTTGAATGAGGTAGTGGACTTTGAGAATAGTTCTGACTCCTACCATCCAACAGCAGACACAGTTTGATGTCTTGTTTATGTTGTAAAATCACTGTAGCTGTGTCTAGAATATCTTCTGTTACCACTCTTTCATTAGTCCAAGGTTTAATCCACTAACACCCTCAGTCATGCGTAAGAAAGTATCAGTATTTTGATTGAATACTGAAAGTGTGCCATTGCCTGCTTAACGTCAATATAAGCTTTTAAAAAATTTAACAACCAAAACCTTTTCTTAAGTGTTTCATGTCAATTTAAATGATAGGATTAGATATTGTATGAACCAATTGAATACATTACCAGTGAATATTTTGCAGATCTATTCTGTATCAACTTGTCGTGTAGTTTGCAGGATCCATCCATGCAAATGTTTCCTCAACACTAAAAACATCAATATTTTATATGGGCCATACAACATCTGCACTGTGTGACTAAAAATGACCATCTATTCTTGCCAGGATCTCGGGGCTCCAGCGTCATTCAGACACCACCTCTTGCAAAAAACCCAGACCTCTGTGACTTTTCTCTTTGTCTTCATGTTTTTGAATGTTTTTTTTTTCTTTTGGTGGATTAACACAATGTGTTGCCATATCTCTAATAAAATGTAAGGCAGGGTTTTTTTACAGCAAAAATATAGACAGAAATTGTGTAGAAATTACCAAATAGTAGTAAGCTACTTTGATTTGATTCACTGACATCACAATAGGTACAGTGCACAATGAGGGTCACATTAGACATTAGAAATCACTTACCGGCAGCCCAGCGAGTGAATCCAATTATCTTTCTCAGCCAAACCCCAAATTTACCAGCATTTGGCGGGTATTAATTTTGGACCATGGGGCTATCTGAAAGAGTCAATGGCAACCTGTGTATTTACCAGGGTTAGAACAGTATTGGACATTACGGTGAATTTAGGAATGTTAATTCATTTGACATAAATAATTTGAGTTCAAAATATAACAGACTCCCCACAAAGACGGAGAAGGAAAGAAGAAGGAGAGAGCTGGAGACCTGTGAAGATTTTTTAGTCTTGCCTTTGAGTGTACGTTGTTTAAAACACTAAATACATTTTCATTTGAAATAAATTGATTCTATTTTAGGAACCGTGAATCACTTAGCAGTCCTTTAACTGACACAGGTAACACAGTGTTATGAGAAAGTATTCTCTAAGGGTGAGAGTTCTGAATTAGACAGGAAGTAATTAGCCTCCCTTCCAATATTTATAATTTGCATCATCAAAAATTGACATGCCTTACTTCCAAAAACACACCCCCCGAAACACTACCACCCCTGCACAGGGATAAAAGTAAGAGTAACTAATGCATGCACACAAAACATTTAGAGAAAAAGCAGTATCCTCTAATGACTATATCTATCTATGGAGAGGAGCATACCTTCATTTTTTTTCTATTCCTGTTTGACAGATTAAAGGAACACTGATTAATTGGTCTCTCTGATGCTACTTTTAATGAACAGCGAGGTCGGACCGTTGGGGGCAAATTAGCTTGATCCTCTTTTTGCAGAACAGAATTAATGAAACCCCTATGGATTAAGCTGAAGTGTGCCCTGTATCCATGCTCATGTGCAGTTAGAATACCTCACACTGGTAGCAACTATTCCAATATTTGCCCAAACTGAGGGTGTAAAGGTTCAATAGTTAGCCCTTGTAATGCAGTAAAGCTCCCATTAATGAGATTATCAGGCACTAATGTAACTTCAGCTGTATCATTACATCTTCAACATCGGACCATAAAATACCGAAAAAAGAACGAGGGGATTCGACGTTCTTCATGTGATAAACTCTGAATTAGAGAATTAGACCTATTTACTGCATACTACTGTGCCAAGAATTACATCTTAAGTCACTGCACACCGATTTTCACACAAACTGAATCATGCTACTGAGTATAAATAATCCCTTTAACCTCTAGGCCTGAGAGCTTTCACCTTTTGAAAATCAGGGGAAGGGAGAGATTGATGTAGGATTTAAAGAACAACGTATTTTCACACCACGAGCCTAGCAAGAACAGTGTGACTGCAGCTGTTAGTTGCTTAGAGTAAAGCACAGCGTGTCCTCAAGAGCAGTTCACTGTAGCAGCCTTGGTGTTTGTCAAACTCATAGAAATCGGCAGGAGAGAGGATGTGATGCAGAGGACAGTAACATATCTCAAAGGGAGAAACTGGGAATCAGTATAAAACTGATCTTACTAGACAAAAAACAAATTACACCCATATCATACCAAACTGCAACTGAGATTGCATTTTTAATGAACATGAAAGCTGCAATATTTACTGAACGTATCAAAACTTTCACTGTTAACTGGGTTTAGTGAGTACTTGGCTGAAAAGAATATCTGGTACGAAGAAAGTAAAATGTGTCAATATCCATTTTCTAATAAGAAATAAATAGCTTATATAAATTTTATGAGGAAAAAAACATATTCTGTTATTTTACTGTTGTGATCATAAACATTGCACTGAAGCTCAATAGTGAGGCAGTTCTGTAAATAGTTATCTAATAATTATAGAGCCTTCTGATGCAATTTGCCTTAAATAAACAACTTCTGCCTACTTCTGGTTTAAGCCCCACCCATTTCTGCGTTGTATGCATTGTATGAATGGTGCACTCACTCATCCCTAGTGTTAACATATTACATTTGTTTTCCATACGCTCGGCTTGTGGAAACTAAAGCATGATTAATGGTTATGTTTATGCAACCCAAAGCGCTTGGTTATGGTAAGGAAAATATTATAGTCCTGGTTAAACCTTCACTAATTGTTTTTTTCTGGCTACTTTGCAGCAAAAAATCGCTTATTAATACATCACTCAGCAACATTAGCACTGATTTACAGTTTGGTGTCGAATGTAAGTGCAATATTCACTCTTCTTTTAGCTCTGTGTTGGTCCCCACCAACTACTGAGCAAAATATCTGTCTGTTAAGTGCTCCACTGTGTGTACCCAACCCGGTATCACTGAATACATATGCTGGCCCACTGTAGCAGTGTCACATTTTGCCTTGTTCAATGCATTCTCATTACAAGGTCATGTTTTCAACACATGGTCATTCCACGGCCAAGTTATCAATAATACATATGTAATATCCTGTAACACTTTAAATATAAAGTTTGCTGATGTTGCAGTTTTGTTAGGTTTAGACTACTGCTGGCATACATCTGTGTACTTTTCACATCTAAGTGAGGCAAAATATGACACTGAGACAATATCCTCTGATGGATTGGTGGGTCTATTATATGCTTTGGAGTGAGACTGGGTAGTCGACCAGCTAGATGCTAAAAATATTGTTTTACTGTTTTATTCAGGGTGGGTAGTGTATAGTGGGTTTATATGATATTTTTAACTGAAACCAGTTGCCTCCTGTGATTGGAAACAAGGATGCACTGCAGAACTGATGGAGACTGCAGAGCTGGATTATAATCCTCTGTGGGTTTATCCCAATAAGCGACTTATTTTACATTACAGATACACGAAAGCATACTGAAAAAGTCAAAGCTGACTTGAAGCATGAGACAGAATGTGTTCAGTTTTTTCACTGTTTAGCCTAAACCTATCCACATTGAAACACAGGACACAAACCTCATTCTGCAGTCTCAGAGTCCTGCACTTATCCGCCCTGACCACTTCCCTGGAACTTCTGTTATGGGCAAGAACATAATATTTCCTGGACTGGAAAAAAACCCTGCCAGTAAAATGAATAAAGACAGCAATATCCAAAACTATTTAGTAGTGCATGAACATATTTTTTAGGAGCCAGTGTTGCATCAGAAACAACCAAAATTGGTAGCTTATTCAAACGCTAAACAACCTGTATTTACAATTTAACTGGTTGGCAATTTGTCTGATTATAATATGAAACTACATAATTGGAAATGGAAGTGCACATCATATTGTCAGTCAAAAACACATTAAAGATACAAATGTAAAAACACAAAGCTAACAGAACATAGAATTATTTATCTTTTTTTTTTGCAGCTTTACATGCTCCTTGTAAAAATATGAGCAGTAATATGGGTTATATATTCTGATAGTATTAAGTGTGGTTCAGTAGAGCCAGATAGGGTCGCCTGGAAAGAAATTATACACCCAAGGCTTGCAGTGGTGTCATGTCTTGAAGATTTGTTTTTACAAACCGAGAGGGAAGCTGTTTTCTAACACATTTCTAAGCAAATAATCCATATGCTTTTTCTAAGTGCAGCCCAGGATTCATGTGACTCCCAAATGTTATATTCACGCATACTGTTGAAACAGCTGGATTCAGCAGTACAAAATTGTACTTTTGGCACTTTAATCGCTCAATATGAATTTGCACATTGCCAGCACCAAGTGTCAACATGTTGTTACTGTATGAATAGAACTATTCCAATGCCCACAAGTCATAATAAATAAACTGTGAAGTCCTCTCAACTGTCTTCTTTGTAGTAGCTATAGCTGTGTGGGTGGAGGTGTGGAAGAAGTTCAGCCATGTTTCTTCCTTCTTTGTGGGAGGATTCTAGATTTGACTCTTAAGTTTTGATCTATCTCCTCATGTAGGCAGAAACAGTTCCTTTCAGTGACCATAACCCACCAAAAAATTTAAATTTAGACAAACTGAATAAATGTGCTTCTTCTTAGTTGGAGTGTTAGATGCTTCTCTTTTCAGATCCATGTTGTGATTTAGCTGAATGTTATCCAAAATGTTGTCATGTTGGCTTTAAACTTTAATTTAATACATTTCCTATTACAACAAAAAGCTATGCAAAACCAGTAGTGGGGTGCCAATGGCTTACTGATGCCCAGTGAGCCTAATTTGCAGTCTTGGTCAGAAGGAGAAATGTGTTTCTGGTTGACTTTACTGTTTGGTACACAAGAAAAAAAAACAAAATTATTGTATATATATTTCTTCACATAATATTTGCATATATTTTATGTAAGACTTGTAGAAAACCAGGTTATTGTTTGGTAAACATTTTACAAAAAAAAAAAAAAAAAAAATGACAATGCAACTTTTGGTTTTGGCAGTGAATATGCCTGCTTTATGTATTCCCAGGGTGCAGTGGGGCAATTAGCCAGCAATCAAGGAGGCCATAATGTGCCCCATATAGAACATAAAAACAAATCTAAGCAGGTGGTAGTAAGAGCAGTGTGTCAGCAAAAGCAACATTTTTGTCACATCAACAACAGCAGTGCTGGACAGACTGGATGTTCAAAGTTCAAATGGACTGCCATTTTTGCAGAGTTTGGTCAGTAAAATGCTGTGAAGACATGCTGTGGTTCTATTGTATAATTTTTATTTCCTGTGTTTTCGATAAGGTGGGATGATGGTGCATAGTGTGCAGATGAGTCTAGTAACCTTGTAGAACAGCACATGCTAGTCCATATATTATGTCCTGTAGTTTACGGTGCCATAATTGCATGCTAGCCACCTGCCTCTCCTCTCCTGCCCCTTAACTCCATAACTGTTAGCGGTTTTGACAGAACTACAGCCAGCCACTTTGTGGCGCCCATCGCTTTTGCAGTCTATAGGGAATACTAGTGAGCACTCTGCTGGATCTGACCAACAGACCGCATCCAGCAATTGCTTCCTGACTGAACTTAGCTCATTGATGATGGCATGTTTCATTGTGATGATGTTAGTAAATTGTGAAGATGCCTTTACACTCACATTTTCAAAAATCAGGCCTCAGGTAGAGAGCACTGGTTACTTCTATAAAGCTCTTGCATGTTCACAGATCCCAAAAGCAAGGTTTTATTTGTGCCTTGTCTTGCATCCTCCTGGCGGTTACCAGAACACATTTTATCTGTAGGGGTATGTGACTTAATATATCTGAGAGGGTATATCTATGTGCTTTTGTCAGAGTCTCTCCGGTACTCATTTTATAGCTTGGAGAAGTTGAGTGAGGGAGGTTGGGGGGCTCAGTGAAGCTACAGTATAATAGCTGGGTGCAGCATGTGACATTGCAAAAAGGAAATTCGTACTGAGGGCTGTCATATGGTGTGTGGATATGGCGTCCATAAACCCTGAGGGTGTGAGAATGATAAAACCCTGTTTTGTTGTATTGCAAGGGAGAATTCTCCCATTAACTTTGGTTTGATTGCATATAAACATGGCATGCAGGCGGTAGAGTGCTTGTTTCCAGAAATCCCTGGCTGAGCGCTGCTGTATCTGCTGCCAAGTGAGGTAGGTTACATGGCTGGGAGCAGCATAGCCTCAGCCATGGATGGCAGCCTGCAAAGACCACTTTGTGGTGCCAGGGTTACGGGTATGTAAAGGGAGGCAAATGTGCCCATTACACTCAGGCACCCTTCCTCACCAGCCGAGTGTGATCTGCTGCTCACGCTCTCTCTGTCTCTGTCCTTCATCCATTTGGATCGGGCTCCTGCTCCAAACGCCTTTCAACCACTTTCTCTTTATCACACTGATACACTCTCTTATCAAGAATATAAACACACTGATTCACTTGCACACATACACAAAATCTCAGCCTTCAATCCATCCCATGCTGTCCAGACAAATCAACAGTTGGAGCCAGAGGCTTTCTGCCCATCTGGTCAGCCATTTCCAGCAGGTCCCAGCGTGCAAAAAGAGAGAGAGAGCCATCTAATCCCCATCCTGCCTAAGAACTAGAGTGTTCAGATAGTTTCCCCCAGTCAAAGTCAAGAACGGTGAATACAACTCTGCCACATGGCTCCCAAGGTCACCAAACTCTGTAATCTCTCTCGCTCTCATTCGTTTTTGCCTTTTCTCGCTCATTTGCTCTTTGTCTCACACTCACCCACACACCTCTCGCTTTTTCTTTCTTAGTCACACAGTACATATCCTGTGGAGGTTTGATTGTACCAAATCCAGTGGGAAAGGCCCACTTTGCAGACACAGCAGCTGATGTACTGTGCTCCACAGTGATTAGTGTGAGGCCAGCTTCCTACAACTGTCAAGCCATGGGCAGAGAAACCTGGGAAGCGTGTACCCTCAAATATCGGAGAAGATTGCAAAGTTAACTTTATAGCACTTTCTCATATGTGCTGGAGTTGATTTGTCTCAAATCAGAAGTTGTTACTGTTGCTGCACTTTTTACATTGGCCTAGTTTGGACTCGCTTAGACGAATGAATCATAAACAAAGCCGTGTTGTCAAGATGATAGGGTTTTTATTGCAAAATGTAATATCGTGTTATCCAGATTCTTGCCTTCTGGCCTGTACACACTGGCAAAATATGTGGCTAAATAAAACTCACATTGGCTTGCTTCCTTATAATTCTGTTAAGGAAAAAGTAAACATGAATGCATTACCAAGAACAATGACAATTTTAGAAATCAGCTTTATTACATATGAGATTGTATTCTACTGTGGAGCTCCTTGATTTGACTGGTTTACTTTTTTATTTATTCATCCAGCTACAGTACACATGACTCACACCTGGGAGCTGCCCACTATAGCCATTGTTTTCAGTAGCTGGCCAATGAGCAGCTCCACTGGAGCAATGGGAGGTTAAATGCTTAACTCAAGGGCACCTCGATCTCAGTTGTCATGGAAGCACAGATAGGTACCCATTCTCTTGCCAAATCAAAGTTTCGAGCAGGTCCAGGGGCTTAAAGCGCTGACCTTCCATTCATAGGCTGCTACTTCACTAACCCGGAGGCTGTAAACACCACACACAGAACTGACCTGAGAAGACCTGCACGCCAGACCGAGCAAGGAGCACCTGTTTGAGTTAGATACAAATTTAAATGTCATGTTCTGCCCAGATGTACCGCTGCCTAAAACCACACAGATGGGGAATTTTATTAAGAGTCGCAAAAGGGTCAAAATTTTGGTGAAAGAAAAGTGGGAGAGATGTGACATATGGTAACAGATGGTGTACCCTGGAATGTACAAGATATTATATATATATATATATATATAGCATGCAGAAACGACAGCTAAACACACAAGAGGCAAAGCGTTCAAATAGACTGACAAGTTTGGGGAGTGTGATGAGTACTGAAGTGCTTCTACTGTATTATTTACTTTGTCTGTTTATTTAATGATGTGAGATGATGTTCCATGGAGAACAATCCAGTAATCCTTTTTCCAGTATAAAAAATGTAAAAATCAACTTTGTAGCACAACACATAAACCAGTGAATAACAATAGAAGGTCAGATTGGATGGAAAATAAGATGGAAAAGAAGTCAAGTGAAGTTGTATTCTGTTTTACTGCAGCAATGTGATGTTTTCAAAAAAATGTCCTCAACCATGCAATCATGAATTTCCCCTGAGGACATAGCAGTCAGTCAGGTGAAGTGCGAATTCATAGAAACAATTGGCATTTGGATGAGCAGGGCCGACTGTATATGACTGGTCATGAAATGGATGAGGAAGCAGTACCTCCACATACAGAGCACGAGGCCTGCAGAGAGCAATTCAATTTCAAACACTTTACTTAATCATGCAACTTTAAATAAGTAAGCATGAAGGACAAAAGACCATACACTAACAAAGCACTCACTGAGGGCCAGCTGACCACAAAGCTTATGCTTGACATTGCTTTTAAAAGCCTACTCCATAGCCTTTGGCGCCGAAGCTGTCGCCTTTTCAGGTGGCTTTTGGTTCCACATAACTAGACCTACGGGTGCACTGTGGACCCTACTCTGGCTTACTGTGGTGTGAAATTGCATACGCAACCTTGAAATGATTCCCACAATAGCAGATGGTCTTAGCAATGGAGAAAAATACATTTTGCCCGCCTGTCTGGAGAAGGAAGGTGACAATAAATGAAAGTTTGATTAGAAAATGACACCTGGGGGGTTATGGCAGGTGACAGGAGAGTGAGCCTCTTCAAACTCCTGACTGAAGAAAAATACATTTCATCTTTGACTGATAATGATGGAGCACACTTACGAGAGCTTTATTAATTACGAAAAGTGTTTTTGTACCTGTGTTTTAAAGTAGCAAATTGATGTTAGCAAAGAGACTACATGTTCACACCAAAACAAACTAATTAGAAGATGTTAAAAAAAGACTAAAAACACATTTCAGTGTGTTTAGTTCAGCAAAGGACATAAAATAATTGTGGCTCACAGGTATAATGAAAAGAAAGTAAGAGTGCTACTCAGGATATGACATCTGCTACAGTTCAGATAATGTGCACAACCTCAAGTGGCTTGAATATTTTACACTGCAAAGGCAAAGCTGATAATAATCAAGAAATTACAATACAGGCTATTTTCCAACATGCTTATTATGCTTCACAGTGCACTTTAAATAAGGTGCCTCTGGAATCAGCTAAGTACATTGAAAAGATGCTGAATCATAAAAAGCCGTCTGAAGGGACTGGTACTTTAAAAGTGGTTGGTGACTGTGGCAATGATTTATGAGGCAAATTCAGATGGAACCATTTTCTCATTAAAGAGGAGAACATCGAACCAACCTCCTCTCTTACAGCTTAGTGAACTAAATGCTCAGTGATTGATGCTGATGCTGATGTGCTTACTGCACATTCAGACTCCCAATCTAAATTGCAGATGTCAGAGTGCACGTGGCGACCACCGTTGCTCTCTTTTATATTCAAACAACATGGGCAAAGAATGAATTACTTTTAAGGGGTCAATACATCCACATCACTTAGACTTGTTGATTTAGTGTCATTTGCTATTTAATCACAGCAAATATATAGTGTAGATGGACTTTAAATGGACCAGCGCTAACTGTTGCTTCCAATTATTCTCCTTTCTCTTTGCTTCTGGACTCTGACATCCTTTTCCTGTCATCCTTCATCCTATTACTCTCTCTTTCCCTTTTTCTTACCATGGATTCACACTGAAAGTGACCTGATCAAGTCCATTTACTTTCTGTTGCAATGAGAAGCCAGGAAAACACAGTTGACACGGGGATGACCATTAAGTACAGGCATCCTTTGTCTAGCAAATCAGATTTGCATGCATTCTCTACTGAAGGGATTTTTTTTTTACCAGGCAAGTGACAAAATGAACAATAATGTGATTGCAGACACGCAAAGCTCACAAAGAGTTCTTTACCACTTTTATTTGAACAAAATAAAATGTAACTTTAACTGTCCAATGAAGTTTGAATAAAGTTTTATAGAAAGAAAAAGAGCTGGGCTGAGGTCATGACCTTGCTTTCACCTTTTTTGTACAGGTCTTGGGGAGTACTACTAGCATTTTGTGGCTTCAGATGGAGTTGTATGATATCTGATAAATATCCTCGAGGGAGCCCGTGTCGGTTGTGGCTGAAGACTACAAGTTTAAAAATGAGGACAATCTAGAGGGGTGGAGTTAGAAAGAATTGAGCTTACCAGACCTCTGTAGCTGCTCCTCATCTCTTCTCGAGGCTAAAGGCTGCATTAGCCGCTACTAGCTTTACACATCCAACTCTTCGATTGTCTGTCAAGTTGCATTGTGGAAAATGTAGGCACCAGGCTTTGACAAGGAAGAAGAATGTGTGGAATAAAGTTTGGTTCTGCTGCATCGATTTTTATGCTTTTTAAAAATCTCCATAGGGAATCAGACAAGTAAGCTAAGTGATGGACTGCTGTGGATGGGAACAGTAACAGAGCATGTTTTAGTCGCCTAAAAAAAGATGCTTTCTGACAGGGAACTGATGCATTTATATCATATATGCCCCTGTCTACAGCAGTGCATTGCCTACCTTCTGTGCTGGTACTGGGGGCGTGATGACAGCCAACTGTAGCTAATACACTGATTATGGATAAGTACCTTATAAAAAAAAATGTAAAATCCAAACTATCCCTTTAAGGTGGAAGATCAGAAGATGCTCATATGGGTTGTTTTTTGGAAGTCATATATATTTGTAATACATAAGGAAGGCACTGACAAGCAAACTATTTTGCCATACGGGTATTGTATGAGGACATGTTGCAATATGTGATTTGTCTGCTCAAAATTATACACCTGGAGACTTTTACTCAGATACAATTAAAAACTATTGCACAAAGAGTGGCACATCACCACTGCAGTGTGAATGCAAATGTCTGGTTCTGACATTTCTTGTGTTTATTGCTCCTACTGCCACATGCTCTCTAATGCTCCATCCAGTAAGCCTGGCTGTGTGTTTGTGTGTGTGTGTGTCTCTGTGTGTGTACAGTATTGGACAGGTCAGATCTAATGATCATTAGTGGAGGAAAAAAGGTAACACTTGGGAAGGAGCCTCCACAAAGCCCTATTTATAGCAGACCTGGTCCGGAGGCATGGAGCCCCCAGGGGGAAAAAACAAAGTCATAGATCAGCTGGAGGGGAAGTAATTAGGACAGATATTTAAACTGAATAATGCAGGCTTGCTGAAATATTGAAACCACCTAAAGTTTATTAATTAAGCGCTAATCTGGTGAATAGGCCTGTTTCATGTCTCCCTTATTCTGTGCCAGCTGAATTATTCAGGGACACGAAGGCATACAGGACAGATAACACTCTGCTGTACATGTCATCAGTACTCTCGTTAAGAGATGATTAAAGGCACACTCCACCTCGGTACTTGTGCGTCAGCAGTCTGCTATTACAGTCGATACGGTTCTGTAATACCCACCATAGTGAGTCAGTCACACTACAATAGTCTAACAAGGTCACTTTGAAGTTGCAGCAGTGCACAGTCAGTGAAGATCTGTTAGGAGAGTTTTAAAAAAGGGATTTCAATTACATATGGCCAGCCAGGCATGTGTGCTTGAGCATACAAAGAGATGCACAGTGACATATAACTCAGTCAATGCACCATACTGTACACAGTGGGGTCAAATAAACAGTTCCACTTGAATAGTATTTGGTAAACAAATACCGCACTTAAATTACCGTTTTCCTGTCTGACACAGTGGAGTCCAAGGTGACAGATGAAACTTGCCCTCTGCCTCTAATCCCTTCTCTATTTTTCTATTTTTTCTCGTACTCTTCTTATCTATCGTCTCTCTCGCTTGCTCTTGCTCCTACTTTCTCATTTCAATCTCTCCTTCTTCCCCTCACCCATCTCTCTTTTCTTCTTTTGTTCATGCTGCTTGAGTTTCACAGATGGAGTGACTTGAGGCGATGGTGGTTATGCAAAACACAGTTCAAATGAATGCAGGGCTCCCACAATGAAAATGGCATAAAAGGCATGCACACAAAAACGCATCTAACTCTTTTATTGCATGAAAATCTTGTGGTGGAGGCAGAAAAGTACATTTAGGATTTCATTATTATAAAAGCAGGAATATAATTTTTCTGTGCATGCCTAGGAAGAATGCATTGTTCAACAAAAGAGAATAAAAAATATACACACAGACACACATTTAGGGAAACCGATTGAAGCCTGGTCTTGCACAAATTAAACTGTCAGGAAACTAATTATTCTGCCCACAAACACCACTGTATTACATGACTCCTACAAGTATAATGTTTTGTTTTTTCACAATGACACATTATCTTGTAATATGATATACAGTACTCTATAATGTATTTCCGTTCCTACATGGAATACAAATAGTTGCTAATGTAATATAAGAGTGTCTGCATGTCTGTAGTCATATTTACAGTTTCAGTATGAACAAGTATTTACACCAGTTTTGAAGTGCCACACTCAAAGGTGCAAACCCTGTTTCCTAGTAATTCTTAGAAAGCGGCAACCTCCGTGGCTGGCAAATGAAGGCAACTGATAATTAACAAATCTTGCAGTTGCTCGAACAGACTTTTGAGGCTAGCTCAAGAAGTGAATCAATCTCCATAAGGCCTCATGTTAAAATACGCAACTTTACAGCAGAAATAAACATGTTCACAGCCTGGTACAAAAAACAGGTTTGGTCTCTGTAACTAAATTCTCCATTCGTGACAACCTTACAGGGGAAATGTTTTCGTCTTTGCACATTTTTGGGAAATTGGAGCCCGCGAAGTCAGAAAAGCCAAGAGTGACAGCCATAACCAACAGCACTGAGCTTTACAACGGTTCTTCAGAAACCTATGGGCGATGTCACAGAGACTACATACATCTATACAGTCTATAGTTAATATAACACTTATCTGATATGCAATACCTCCAGCAAATATGATTAGTAAAAAACAAACTCCCGCACAAATTTTTTACACTCAAAGGATCTGATTAAGGTCAGGAAAATATGTGAAAAGATAGCAGCCTTGGTTAATTATTGAAAATAATTTGGGTGTCACTGTCCTGCACTTTGTTCACCCACCATCCCTCCTACATCCTTCCTTCATGTGAATTGTGTGTGATACACTCAGACAAGCGCTGAACCACTAAACTCCAAGAAGCAATTGCGTATCCTTCAAGACATATTTGGCAAGAAGTAATACATTACTACTATATAAGCAACATTTCTAGGAGAGACGGTTGCATTACACTGCCTTTTCAATCCCTCACACTCTAGCAATCACTTCACTGTGAATAAAAGTTGTTGAGAAAGAAGTTCAAACGCTGCCTTTTACTTCAGTGTACCTGGCCAGTCAGTAAGTTAAGTGAACAAATTTGTTAGATTGTCTTATTTGGAAAGTTACAAAATTGTTGAACACAAACACAATGTCAGAAAGATGTGGGAAGAGGGATTTTTTCTTCCCCTCTACAATCCTACAAGCACTTCATTTGAGGCAGACTGAGACCCTAACTCCTCCTTGGAGTGCAGTTTGCAGACAGTGATACCAGTCCATCCCAAATGCACAAGTAAAAGTAAGTAAAATGCCAACAACTTATTACAGTATACTATAAATACCATATCCTGCATTAAGAGTAATCATATCATTCGGGAAATTTCTGTCAGCACTTTCCCAACATCATTTTCGACAGCAGCTTAAGCTAAGGGGGTCTGATTTGAATACTGCTTAGTCAGTAATTGCTGTCTCTTTATTGTCAAGATTTTATGTTGCGAGATGGGCTCAGTCTGGCGACTGTACATCGCTTAACATTAAACCTGAGGTGCGGGGTCAATCAATATAGTGGGACCTGTCCTTTAGGAAAATGCAGATATGTTGAGAATCAATACTTCTGTGTCATCACCTCTCATTTCAATCAAGGTGGCAGAGATATGACACCATGGCAGCTCTCTTGGGAAGAACACTGTACAATGCTGTGAATCTCAATAGGTTTTGGGTCTACTCTTGTTTCTATGCCTTACTTACCAACTGTAATCTATAGTTTCCTGCGCTGTCCTCTCCTCTCCTGGATTCTGAATTTCAAAATAAAATTATTTACATTCAAAATGCACTCATAGGTTTATTTTTGTAAGACAAAGTTTTTAGAATCAACTAATATTGGTATTTAAAATTTTAGATGACACATAAAATGAGCCTAAACCTCTTCTTTGTTAAAGCCTGAGCTTGAGCCTGTACTCTCTGCATGAGCTGAACCAGTCACCAGTGTCTGCTTCTCAGCTTTAGCCTAGATCTGCTTCTCAGTCTGAGCCTGAGCCTCTATCTTTCTGCCTAAGCCAGGGATCCACAACCTTTACTATCACAAGAGCCATTTTTGGCAATAAAAAAAAGAAGAATCTGGAACCGCAACAAATATTTGAGCCTTATAATGCTAATCTTGCCACAGATCAATACGGATAAGCCAGCAGCGTTGTAGTGGTGGTGAAAGAAAACAAATGTCCATTACATTATTTTCCTCTGAGACTTATCTTTTTTTTGGGATTTGGAATCCATAGCTAGCCTAGCTAGGGAAAGTCAATAGTAGCCACCACTATTGAATAAAGAGGAAAGGCACCAGGTCAGGATGTCACAAATTACTCTAATTTTAGTGGACAAAATGTTAAAACAAAAATCTATTCGGTGGGTAATGGCTGTACAGTTTTAGAATTGAATGATAACAATCACTTACCACACTGATTAATGAAAATGAAAATGAAAATGGTATTGGTATTCCTCAAACAGTTGTTTTTTACAATGTACCTGGTATTGAAATGTCAAACTATGGTACTATTACTGTTGCTCTGAATATGAATGAACTGTGTGGGCCATGTGCACAACCATGGTGCAGTGACCAAAAGTAAGGGACTGTGATTTGTAATTACTGCGCTGATTAATTTTATTTTGGTAGGTGCAAGTCTGAGAAGTTACAGTAGCGTACGTGTAAGATGGTACCATATAAACATACAACAGGGGATGTTGAATTATATTAACAAATGATTAAAAAAGGAAATAAATTATTTTCAAAATGGTTAACATTTATTATCCCCCAATTTGTCTTTATATGCGCACTTTTTTTAAAATGTATTGTTAATACTGCATTCTGAAATGTTTACAAGCAATATGATTATCATATACCTGGGAGTGAGAATGGGCTGTAAAGTAAGAGAAACTACGGTGGCCGCGAGACTCACAAAAAACATTACCTACAGTTAGCATTTGGATTTTCCTTTCTGGGCTACTGTAGTAACAGCAGATTCCATGGAAGCCTATTTGCATCGTCTGTAGATAAAAACGGCTCATTTTAAGACAATTAAACCACAACAATTCTTATATTCAGGTGATATACACCATATATAAAATTATATATATACGCGATATACACTACTGAAGACATAAATATGAATATTCCTATTCCATTTCTGCCAATAGAGCCTACTAAATGTTACACACTGGGCCTTTGAGGGTTAATGTGTTTCTGCTTCCCAGTCAGGCCCCGATCCCATTTCTCCATCTGAGCCTGGATCTCAACATGAGCCCATATCTGCTTCTCCGAGTCAAAACCTGTCTGTCATTGCTTAAACCTGTCTCTCCGTGTAAGCTGACCTGAATCTAAACCTGTCTCACTAACTGAACCTCATCATGTTCTTTCTTTGTGCCTTTTTTGTCTGGACCTTGTTTTTTCTTTTTTTTCTGTATTTTTTTTTCATCCTGAGCCTGTCATTGCCTCTCTGTCCTCGATTATACCAGTGTCGTACTTGGAATTGTTGATAATAATGCATACACAAAGGTTGCGTAAAAGGTCTTGATAATACGTTTTAAAATGATCCAAATATTAACTGGCAATGATAATACCCTAGCAGGCTCTTGCTCCAAATATGAATATGTTCATTCAGCAGCATTTAAAATCAGTTGCATAACCATGACTCCTTAATGTAGAGTTCTTGAACTTTCTCAGTCCTTGACCCCAGAGGAATAAACTCTGACTGAGAATCAATGATTACTCCTTCTTTCACAGCAAAAAAGACAAACTAGCCCTAATTTCCAGTCTGTACTCTGTATGCTGTCACAGTCTTCAGCACAGATATGAAAAGGACATATGGTGAGACAGTAATTCTTGAGCATCCTTAGACACGCCTCCTGGTTTTCCCTTTTACTGTTATTTCAGATCACTGGAGTTGGAATACAGTTGGTATGTGGGGCCCAATAGCCCAGACATCTCTCTACTGAACAGAAACAGCCTCATTGTTGGACTGTGTGAGTTCCAGACTTTCTCTTTCAGGTTCACTCAGCGTTTAAACATGTTTTGCTTTGAGCTGACCGGCCGTTGTCAAGGGTCAATACCTTTTTTTTAGTCTCAGTCATGGTTTCCAGCTCAACTCATATGACGCTTCAGTGGATACATCTGCGAGCAACAGCAGTGCACAGACACAAGCATCTGCTGTGTGTGTTTGTCATTGTTTATGAGACTTCTGAATTATCTTGCAAATTGTTTTTTTTTCATTTGGGGTAAAAAAAAAAATAAACGGTTCAGAAGAGAACAGAAGGCAATTGTCAGTATCACTCCTCACATTGAAGGTCAATGAGCAGAAGAAAATGCTACACACTCCACAACACACACAGATGGACTTGCACAAATGGCGCTGCTCTGAAACAACTAACTGCGACGATTAAACTGGCAAAATAGGACGTGACACTGATTTTAAGCAAATGCAAATTGAAGGCAGGGGTTAAGGTTCTTCTACAAAACAAGTCGGAGGAAAATTACAGTAATAGTCTGCATGAAAACACTGCTGCAAACATGGACCTTAATTAGCTTGATTGCATTTGTTTTTGATAACATCATATTGCGCTGGTAACCTGCTGCAGTTTTCCTCAGATGCACATCACAGCATATCTCTCCTCCCATCCTATTTTCTTAGCATATATTAATTTATATTTCCTGGGACGTGTCCTGCATATGACAAGGTGCCAAGTGTTTGCAATAAGTTTGACAGGTATGATTGTGTTTATGTCAACAAAGTGTTCTATATGAGTAAATCGCACAGCTAAGAGGTTATTTATTTTCAGTGTGGGCCAACAGCAGCTGCATGGGTTGGTATTACAAAATGTAAAACAAAGGCGCAAGAAGCATTAAAGGCTTTCTGTTGCTGATGCAGTTACATTCATATTTAAGACAGCTGGCCAAGAGCTAAATGCCAGCTGCCA
Organism: Morone saxatilis; assembly: GCF_004916995.1. Taxonomy (NCBI): domain Eukaryota; kingdom Metazoa; phylum Chordata; class Actinopteri; family Moronidae; genus Morone; species Morone saxatilis. The sequence continues at coordinate 3,676,601 of NW_023339674.1, forward strand.
ATCACTGATTTTCTACATTCCTGGTTAAATGGCAATAAGGAACATGAATGACAGAAGATTGGTCAAAATCAAAAATCACACATCCAAGTGGAATCAAACCAAATGACAAACAGCGGAAAGGGGGTGGACATTGAACGCCAGCGCACTGAAGGAAATTTTTTGTTTTTTTTTTTACAATAAAACCATGTTCTGAGGTTGACTTGAGGATGTTTCTTGATTGAACTGGATCAGGCTGCAATACTGGACACAACTGTCAGAAGGAAAGGACAAACATCAAATGATGCCATTTCATTTTCTCTAGTATTGAACTGCAAACACCATTAGTTCTGCAAACTGACCACAAAACAAGCAGACAACATCCATAACCCCGGGTCTGTAATATGTTGTTTCCGCTCAAATAATGCTATCATGAGCCTCCGGGAGCCTTGTAAAGGTGATTGTTATTTGGTATTTCACATACACGACAGTGGCCCCTCTCGGGGTCAGAGTATTGATTTCCTTCTTTTTTTTTTCAGATGCCAGTGTTTGTGAAATTTCTTTCTTCGTTCAGCTTTGTTGACACTTCCTCTCAATGTTGAAGATCCTGAGGCTGCGGTGATATTTTCAGAATCGATCTGTTTGATCAGAGGCAGTCTGACGGAAGCGGACAATTTGTCACCCACTCTGTGGACTGGGCTGTATATGTCATCAGTCAGATATGGCAAGTCATTTAGAGGCATTACCGAATTAACCAAGGCCGATTTCCATTGTTGATGACAGGCTTGATTCTAGCGTGGGACATGATTTATTCCACTTTAAATTGAATTAGTTAACCTTTCTGTTACTTAATATAATTGTACTGTTCCTCATAATTCATATTTGTGTTCTCTGCGTTTGACTGTGCAAGAAACTGGTCCAAAAGTCATTTAATCTTTGGCCACTTAGTGTTCTACTAAATGGGGAAATCATTCATCCTGATGGTGCTATATTTCAGCTGGGTTCATTATTTCATTTAATTAGGGCAGGAAAATGAACAAATATTTGGCTGAAGAGCTAGCAGATGACATTTTTGAGGCAACATTTTGTAGTTGAATAATTAGACTTAAGCATCTGTTGGGCAATGCATTAGGAAACAAAACAGGAAACAAAACCCCAAATTCTACCCAGTTGTGGATGTCAGTTGAGGCACTTAAACCTCAGAATTTTGCAATCTAGTCACATTCCCCTTTCATTTACACCTAAGAATTATTTGAATGGCTGTTTAATTTTTGATACATAATAATGCATATATACAGGATGAGCTAAATACTAATTTGTCGTGAGTGACAAAGCCAAGACAAAACCTGACAGTATGCCTCATACTGTGTTTTGCTATGCGGCTTAGCTCTGCTTTCGTCTCTCCTTAAGGCTTACCGAAAACAAACATGATCCAATAACAGCCTAATAGGATGGAGGCTGATGATGAAACTTTTACTGTCATCACACTCATTATCCGATAAAGACACTAAAAAGTAAGAGAGAGCGGGAGGGAGACACTAAGAAAAGCCACAGAAAGAGACACAGAGGGGGAGGCGCGATGAATTTGGAAGAGGAATAAAAAGAGTGCTTATTCAGTTGAGAAAGATTTATGACCTAATGCGGATGTGGTTGTGAACTCTTTAGTGCTTTGCCTCTTTCAAAATTTCCCCATCGTGGCGCTCAGTAACTCTGCAATCCTGCAATCAACATCCTGTCTCCATGTAAATGTGCATAAATGGCTCCCTACACAATGAAATTTATGGTCCAGACAACACACCCCGAGATTTAGGTTCAAAATTGCACTCAAAGTATTGATTTACACATCAGCTTGGTTTCCAGACATTAAATCCTGGATATTTATGCCTCTAACTCAGTAGATATAAAAATAATTACGGCAAGTGAAACTGTGATGCGTCATTCCTCAAATGAAAGCATGCTGTATGGTAATCCATTAATTATACATAGAATTGATTATTTGAGATGATTTCCAAGGTGAGGATAATATATATCATTGTTTGTTCAAAAACAGTTTGACTGAGGAATGTTAAGAGCATATTTTCACATATGCTTATTTGAATGTGGCTTTACAGCTCTAAACAAATTCTACTACAGTTTCTAGTGCTACCGACAACTAATAGTCTACAATTACAAGTGGTATTGCTTGTAAAGTTTTATTTACTTAATTACTTACACAAACAGCAGCCTCCTGGGTCAAACTTATGTGTTTCTTTGAACCATCCATCCACCCTATCGCCTCCTTATTAGTCTTTATATTATGTCACCTGTCTTCGATAGCAGACACATCCAGAAATTACACTAGAGGTTACTGTGTCATATTTTAAAGCAGAGGGCCACCCACTGATCTAAAACTCAAACTAAACCCACACTTATTGAGGCGTATGAAACCACCCAGGGCCACCTGGAGTCCTGAGCTTCAATATCTTGTATAAATGGTTTAAACAAGAAGAAGGAAGAGCATATCGAAAAGCCCTTTTACAGTTAAAAACCTGTAGCTAAAGCCAGTCTGCAGACACTGTTTAATAAACTCCATATTTATAATAAAAGAGTTATCTTTTAAAAACAACCATAAGAGGTAGAAGGTAGGACAAGCTGGTCATTGTCTAATCGCAAGGTTGGCTGTTTGATCCCCAGCTCCTCCTGTCATTGTATGAGAAGTTTACTTCAGTAAAACATTGAACCTCAAATTGCTCCTAATGATTAGACCAGCACCTTTAATGGTTGCTCTGCTGCCTTTGCCTTTGATGGTGTGCATGGAGAAAGAGAGTCAAATTCTAAAGTGCTTTTATAAAAGTGCAAAAATGCAGTCCAGATGCTGCTTCTTACACAGAAAGATGGCCAGCCATAAAGGATGCAATAGTGTGTAGGGTCATCAGTTAAACACTTCTAATAACACTGTCACCACTACAATTATTAGTCCTGTTCATGATATTAATAATATTTGGGCTGAGATGGGAAAAAATGTATTTACTTACTGCATACACAAAGCTTCCTGTCATCTGTTAACTTTAGATACCCGCGTAGCAACATCACCCAGTTTTATGTCTTGACTACTAATAATTTATTCATAATGCTGTTGCTCTAGATATAGTATGAGTATATAGTAAATTCTGTTGTCGTGGTGATGTTTGTTTCCAGTCTGTGTAGACACATTTTGTAATTTCAAAGACAAACTGAAATGTTATATGTACATTAATGAGACAAACACACACAAAATTAGTTTCCAAAACACTCAAAAACTGCTTCTATATTTCTGTTTCATATTAATACCACCCATAAGTTATGAAAACAGACACACAAACTATGTTGAATAATATTAATGTCCTTTATTATATATATGTATTGTATTATATCCTAACTACTGAATGTGATATTCGTATTTGCTTTATCAGACAGGCTGCTGTACCATAAACAGCTCATTTGTAGAGTTTTCCGTTCACAGAAGAGTGCACATACAAGCATGTTTGCTTCTGCGTTCCTCAGTCTGACTTCCAGAGTTTGTTTTTCCCCTCAGTGGGACACTCTTGGTACTCACTCTGTACTCCCTGCTGCTGTCAGTGTACTGTAAGCGCCCTCAAGCTTTGTGGCTTTGTGAAGTTGAACCATCCAGTGCACTGTACAACAGAACTTCCTTGCATAAGTACGAGCTTGCATAGATTGGGTTGGGTTGGTTCACTGACATCACACAAGAATTTAAATATTTCTCAATTACCAGCGGTGTAGCCATGCAGATAGTTTTGGTTTTATTTGCCCAAGTTTAGAGATATCAATCCCTAAAATTACTGCAAAACAATGTTCAATGCAATGCATGCATTTATTTGAGGTGCTAACATTTTTTTCATACATTTGTAAAAACTCAGTAAAATGGAAGAATCCACTTCTTTACTTTCTATTGAAGAAATAGTACCGATTAAGCCGAGCGTGGGAGCAGAGTGGTTCAGTGAGAATTTCCACTCCTTGCTCATGGAGCAGTTCGTTCCCTCTGCTCCCCCGCTCAAAGCCACTCGGGGCCGCTCCGCTCAATATCGTTCCGCATTCAAGTCAGATTTCATCCTGCTTCTCTGAAAAAAAAAAAAAAAAATGCTGTGTATTTTAATTTTAGCCTAACCCTGTTTAAGGTGTGTGATGAATCTGTTAGTGTCACGCCGGGTACACAAAGAGCAAACACACAACAGGCAGCAAGAGAGAAGCCCTTCCCTGAAGGTCATCACAAGAGGGTCCTTCACTGTTGCAGAAGAAGTGAAACCCCGCTTATCCATGGACACATAATTCATGAGGTTATTATGAAGAGTAGAAAAGCAGACTCACTTGTTGACTGGTGCAGATGAATGCACTTCTGATACAAAAATTCAGGCTCGCACTCACGACATTGAATAGGAAGTGTGGAATGACTGATCCTGGGGACACGTGCAGTGGTACCTGTAGTAGGAATTTGCATACTGGAGCGAAACTGGAGCTGGGTGGAGCGGGAATAAGGCTATGCACCTATGCTCTGCTATTCAGTAAACTGTTTCTACAAAGAGAAATACTTAGTTGTTACTAGTTGTTTAAATTCAATTCACCTCCATCAGTTTCAACTTACAACTCAAAACTTTGTAGGTGAGATAAGAATCAGTGTCATCCTCCTGTTCCAGAGGCAGAAAAATGGCCTCATCCATGAAAAAGAGCTAGATTTTACCTCAGAAATGACTATGAAGCTGTAGAGGTTTTTGTAATTTAACTTTGATTAAATAATAACTCTATTTTCTTCCATTTTGCACACGTAACTGAAACGATTGTGTATGGGAGTGCTGCCAAAACACAGGTGACCCACGCAGAAGTACTGTGCCTGAATGCATCCTGTGTAAACACTGACAGCTGCTGCTCAGCTATTGTGCTGCTTTCACTAAAGGCAGCCAGTGTAGATAGCAGTAGCCTTGCTTGTGAATTGAGAACCGAATCTTGAATAATATATATATATAGCTATGTAGAGCCTTACTTTTTTGTATTTGTGGTTTGTATTTTATTTTCAGGTGTCATGAGCTGCAAAGATTTCCTGAAAACCATAGAAGCAGCAGAAAAGTTTTGTTTTACACTTTGATTATCCTTGAGCCAGTTCTACATAAACATGATTTGAGAGAGAGTCGGCTGCAGTGTGGATGCAGGATAGATGCATGATGGGGGACTGCTACAATGGCCATGAAAGTGGCTTTATGGGATTCAAAATGAAACAGGTCTATCAGACAGAGGACTAGTTTGAGGCAGAGTGCAAATGAAATGAAAGCAAAAGAAACAGTATCACACATAAAACTGCCCTGAAAAAATATAACATAAAAATAATGAATACTCTGAGGGGTATATTCATAGATGTCTGTCTGTGTGTGTGTTGTGTGTGGTGTGTGTGTTGTGTGTGTGTGTGTGTGTGCACATGTGTGTCCCTAGATAGTTGCCCAGATTTGCTCCAAAACCACCCGGTGCCACTCAGCACCTGTTCATCTTCAGATTTAAACAGCAACAGAGAGCGAGTGAGTGGAGACAAAGAGTTGTTCTCAGCTCCCATGCCAGGTATATCTTCTCTCCTCCCCTCTGGCACACTTCGCAGGCATCCACCTCCCATCATGTTCCTCTGGCATTCCATGTAAGATTTCTGCAAGAAGCCGTGCCAGGCTCAGCTTCTCATTGGCTGGCCTTTGGAAGTGCCAGCAAAGAAACCATGTTAACCTAACCAGTTCCAAAAGTCTGTACAAGTTAATGTATGAATTAGAGGAATGAAAGGAGTATTGCTTATGGTGATTCTTTTGTACTCTCTGCACTTTTGATCAGTTCCTTTTTTTTGACTAAAAAATGTATATTTTAGCTAGTAGAGCATGATATCGGTAAATATTTTATTTATCCTGTTGGGTGTGTTTTGCTTGACACCTCTGAAACCTGTTGTAGGCATCCAGGTTTCATCCTTTTCAGCTGGCATTTAAAGAAAGCGTTTTGTGGAGCCTAATGCCAGGGTTACCTACTTTATTGGCTGGCCCTCGGAGGTTCCAGTAACCAAACTCATTTAGTGGCACTCTTGTATGGCTCTCTCATAACATAATGTGAATAAATCAGATGAACTATTCAGATGAGTTTGTATCTGTGTCAAAGAAAAGATGACTGTGATTATTAAATACATATGTATGCAGTTTGAAAGTTGCTTGGTAGAAGAGAAATGCATGATTTTTTTTTTTTTGTTAAGAAAGAGCATCACAGAGAAATAAAATGATAATGAACATGAATTAAATATAATTTATTAATGTTTATCTAATCCATTTGAATAAATAAATGGAATGGCAAAGTGAATACTAATGCTTGAATGGGAACACAAAAGCAAATATAAAGCTATGACTGCATTTCCTGTTTCGCTTGTTTCTACTCAGCTCAGGAAGCAGGCAGTTGGGGACTACACATATTTTATTTTATTTTTTCAGTTTTTGACAGGACGGTGATCATGTTATGCCATGAACAGGTTTCTTTACATATTAATTACATCTACCAGCTGGTGCGAGAGAGGACGGCTCCAGATATGTAGCCCAAGCGGATTCATTAGTCTTTACCCACAGATCTTAGCTGCTGTAGCACAACCTCATATACTCATGAAAATGCAAAAAGGAATCTCAGCTCAGCGCTAGTGTTGAGCTTCTGTTAGTGGTATTACCTCAACTTCAACAATACCACTGATTTTGCTGCTACTGCACTTATTATTACCACCACAGCGGGATCAGCAGAGTACTAACTCTAATAAATACATGAATTCATCTTTCAGAAGCTCTGATTCAATTCAAATTCTTGCCCCAAATATTAACTTATCAGATGTGAAAACACACTTTTCAGTTTGCAAGTAAAAAAGAAAAACAAGGTTAACATTTCTGTGGTTGAGATGATACTCCAGACTGAAAGTGAAAATACTGAGTGATTTTATTTAGAATTTAAAATGCAACACTATTTGTAAATGTCCTGATCAGTGGTACTTTTGAATGTCATAGATATTCTATTATATAACACTGCAGATGCAGATGTGATTATTTTCCGGCAGAGCAGCCTGAACTACTTTTTCTAAGTATCTTCAATTAATAAAACAGTTTTCCTCTTGAGGGTAACTTGGCTGTTTTTCAGCTGCTGCCACCAAAAAGACTGAGCTGGTGAAACAAACCAGCATCAGCAGGCTACAAGATACAGTTCAGGGACATATTCCACATTGTTTCAGGTCTGTTCTTTCAAACTCATTCACAGATATGAATCAGTGTAGGTCCAGTCTGTGAAATTTAGGAGGATTATTGACAGAAATGGAATATAATATTCATAGGTGTGTTATTACTAGTGTATAATCACCTGAAAATAAGAATAGTTGTGTTTTCCTCCCTCTTTTTTTTCCACCATGTTGAACCGCGATGTTTCTACAGTAGCCCAGAACGGAGTAACCCTGGGCCCTGGTGCACCAAGCCCAAATACCATCAGCCTCAACTGTACTGTATATTAGGTGCTAATTAGCAAATGTGCATGGAGAGACTGACACTACTGACACTTTACGCCACAAAAACAATTTTATAGCTGATAACATCAAAGTGCGGAAAGTGGACACTGATATTGCATGGACAACAAGCCAGAGCAGCCCTGTGTTAGTCGGCAGACAGGCAGAGAGATATGGTTATGGGGATTCTCTGTGTCTCTGAAGCTCTGAAACTATTTCATTAATTCTCAACAACAGGTTTTTAGGTTATACAAGGTTTATTTTATATCATTTTTGGTTTACATTAGGCTATAACATATATCAAACAAATCTCACACGAAATAAATAATAAAAATATAATGATATACATTAAATAGGCTTTCTGTGCACACAGGACAAAATCTGAATATCAGACTATTTTTCCAGAGCCCTTTAGTTGACAGAGGCACAGGCATACTACTCCAAAATCATAGTATTTTACAGTTTTGCCTCACTTTGCTCTTTAATTTTACACCAATGACAAATTACACTGTGCATAAAAAATACAACTATTAATGTGATAAAGACAGGTTTGATTAGATTAATTTGACCCACCAATAAGGTGACCTTAGAATTGCCCGTGGAGGTGAGTAGGATAAATTTGAAAATCAAATCATCATCATGCATTAGTATTTATCCTAGCTCTTATTTATCAGACAGTACCATTAGTAATAGCTTAATTTAACTGGAAAGGAGTCAGAAGATGGATTGCCTTTGCAGTCTTATCAGTTAATATGTGTGATAGCGCCTGTGGAATAATCAATAAGAAAAAAACATGACAAATCAAAACAAAATAGTTCAGCTAAGAACTCTTTCCCTCTTTTTTATGCGTTTCCTAGTCGATAAAATGTAGTTTTCTGGATAAAACTATATTTCTAAATCCACTGTCTCTGAACAATGTGGTTTTCTCCATTTTCTTTTCATATAAAGTTCCTTGTAGATGTTGCTACTTGCCAACCCTAAAAACCCAATTTTTGAATGCCCCCTTCCACCCCCATCCTCCTGACTCCAAATTTCGGCAACAAAATTACTACGTAAATTCACTAGAATGCAGGAAGGCAGTCTCTGACATTTCAGGGGGAGGATTCCCAGTTATCCTCGTTAGGTTTGGTCTCCTGATTTAGGCTATGATGTCTATGATAGAAAGAACACACATTGACCTCACTATCTCCATATATCTTTGACATTGTGAATATTGTCTTAAATAATTTGAATAATGACCCAGCTCCTTTTGTGGCTTTTTTACTCTACCTGAACATACTGTCTGTGTTATTTTCCTTAAATTTTAACTTGTGCAAATAAAACTCAAACATAAAAATAAAACTTGGTTGCTACTGCTGTGCAACTAGTATTTATCTACCAATTCTAACATTTGAGATGTGTCATTACCACAGAACATTATGATTGTATGGTGAGCAAGTGCATTAAAAGATGGTCTTTCAGGTGAATACAGATTTTGTATTGTAAATACACAAATGGATATTTAAAGAGGTTTTAGATGTCCGGAGAACATTGTGGTTTTGTTTTTAGTTGACCTTTTGGTACAATCTGGAATATAAGATTGTGGATGCATGCAAGAAAATCCATTCTCTATTTCTGACCCATCTTAGTATCAGTGGGCATGCTATTGTCCGGCACCCAGGGACCAACTCAATTCTGAGGCCAGCACCTACGTCGAGGCCCGTAACACCTACCAAGCATATCTTTTTGCTGTGGGAGGAAATTGGAGCAACTGAAGGCAACCCGCTCAGAAAAAATTTGCACATGCAATTTCACACAGAAAGGTCCAGGGCTTAGATTATAGGGCCTTCTTGTGGTGAGCCACTAAACCACCACACTGCCAAAAAATACATGAATACAGAAACAGCCTGGAGATAAATTCATGACAATCCACATGAGGGCTTGAAACATAACGCAAATGCGCACTCTCGCCCCAATATGAGTTTTATGTTCCCAAAGAAAGTGTTGTTTTTTGAATGCATGTTGTGTACGAGCCATAAGGCGTATGTCCTGTACAGCTGGTGGTACTCTAGGGGGTTTGTCTCCGCCTTATGCACAACATGCTTTCTGCCCAATACAAATGAGGCAGCTGCAGGGATCGCCAGATTCATCTCCATGCAGTAGTAGGCCATAGCTAACAATTCAGACATCATGGCTGTCTCATCAATTTAACGTTTTCAGAAATGTCAGCTGGATTGCAGATAGGTCTGAGTGAAAGGTGGAGTATCAGCATTTATGAATATATATTGAAGAGAGATTATTACGATTATAAAGCCACATTAATGTGGACCTATTCTTAAACCAAGCACGTCAGATGAGATTGAAAGATTAGCCAATGTTTCCTCTGTCAATTTTAATATTTGCAGGAAAAACAAAGATAATTCTAATGATTTGTATGTTTGAGGACCTTCACGTGTTCTCTCACCGCCCACCACATCCTGCACTCACCGTGACATTTTCCCTGGCCCTATCCATATTATAATGTCACAAGACAGATTTCCTAATATAAGCTAATGTAAACATTAGGAGGACATTTTTGGCAGCATCAGTCTTTGATTGAATGCCATTTAAACCTCTGAGTGAGAGTGCTGAATCAGAGGGTGGGACTTGGCAATCTGGTAAGAGAAATTTCCTTTGAGGACAAGTGTTTCATTTCTACTTTTTTAGCATGGCACAGAGCGGCAGTGCGGCAAAAACACATGTGACTAGACACACATTAACACACGTGCACACACAAATGTGGTGTTTGTTCCTTACTCCATGTGGCCAAAAACATTGTGTTCTCATTGCCAGATAACTTGAATTAGCTCATTATTATGGCATATTTGTAAAGATCCAGACTTCATTCCAGCTTAATAACAATGTGTGTTATAATGCTGGTAGTTTATTCCCATGTGGGAGGGATTCAGATGACAAGTGTGTGCTTTCAGTTTGCCTCCATTTTATTTTGGTTTATAGAACACTTTCAAAGTGACTCTGATGTCTGACTATTGTTTTACTCTGCGCCAAACATTAAATGCAAAAAAAGCATTAATAGGCCGAGATGAAAATATGCAAAGCAGGTAGCAGACACATAAAGTTTAGATGTTAATTGGAGACACTGAGGAGTTTAGTTCTGTGTTGGCCTCTTTGTCTTCACAGGTGTTACACATTTTTCATCTTACACTCCTCCTACCTCATGTCATGGGTTAGCTCTATCAAAACAATGGAGTCAGAGTGAAAAGTAATTAGCACATTTGTCTTATGCTTGAGGTCTTTTGCCTGGGCTATGATTCAGGCCTGCTTCTAATCTCCTGCAAAGCTTCTTTGGATTCCATGTATTGCAGCTGATCTTGTGCAGCTTTTGTTTGTTTACGCAGAACCGCCAGAACGGCTTCGCTGCTTTATTTAAAGTCACATATACTTCATTCTGTGCTTTGTATTGTGAATTCCTCACTGACAGAAGCCTGGATACAGGCTTAGCACTGTTAAACAGCTCATCTATAAACATGGGACAAAAAAAATATGATTGCATTAGACATGGCAATGTTTCTTGACACAAAAACAAGAAAGTCCTCTGCAAAATTACATGCAGTGCCTCTTGCACAAATATGAATCTGCACAAGTTGACATTTTGAGTAGAATCTGAATGGATCTAAAGAAAACGGGTGTAACCATTTGGATTGAAGTGAATGTACATTTCTTCTATCTTTGTAGAGCTTGCACTAATGTCCCCAGACAGTTTGACAATGAACATGACTTTCAGTGTGCAGAGACTGATTGCCTGTGGCAGTTTGCACCCACAGCCAACTAAACCTAGTACCAAACTGGTCCCTCAGTAATGTTTTGTGTAAAATAATTTTCTGGAAGGTTGAGCTGCATACAAACTTTGGGATTAGACATACAGTACAGTCTGGAAGTAAACTAATTTAATCCTCTCTCAATTTCACTGTTGCGTGGGCTAAGCTCTCACAAAGTTAGCCCTACACAGTATGTTTGTGTTTTCCTTGTTTCAACCTGCCACATCATCTGCTGATGGTGTTTTAGTGAGCAACTCGGGGAAAACCGTGCCCATCACAAGCAGAAACTGGCTGATAAATGTGATAATTGGTAAAGAGCCGGACTATGGGGAAACTGGCTGTGTTCTCCTTTGGATCAATAATGCACCACCCTAAATTGAAAGTCATTCAACCTGAACTGGAGAATGAGTTCACAATCTATTGTCAGCTGGGTACAATGTTGCATTCCAGTGGCTCAAAAGCTATATGAAAGTGAAATTGAACACGACTCCTCTCTTGCTGTTCAGCTAATCCAACTCTTTGTATGCGTGGAGAGGCTTCATGATGATTACACAAAGGAGTAACCAATGGAAATCAAGTAGCCGCTATATGTAGCAGGGGGAGAATTTGTGCCCAATCATTGCTCATTTCCTGATTTACACTGTATCCTTATTGTATCCAATCCCATAGTTTCCAGTGACTTTAAAAGTAACTTCTTGTAGTTTTTGTTTTTAACCTAAATGACGGACAACTGAAAGAGCACTACTTGTGAGTAATAAAACAATCCTTTTGCGTTGATGCTTATAAATGGAATAACCCAAGTAAGTTCTGTCAAAAAAAATTAAATGCATGCAGGTTACTGTGACATGAAACTTTTTTCACTTCTAGTTTTCATCTGTACACAAAATTTCAAAGCAATATTGATCCAAGAACCTTTCATTATGCGAAGAAAGAAAACACAGAAAGAAAAATAAAATAAAATAAAATATAATGCAGACAACAATGCAACAACAAAACAATCATTCCTTATTTTATTGTTCAATATATAATCAATATTTTTTTTTTTCTACTTTCAATTTTATTTATAAAAATAGTAAATGAAAAAAATGGGCCATGGACCGCAATCAATTTTGATATTTTATGTGTCCGATTTGTGGGACCAGGAAAAAATGACATACTTAAATTCAAAATGTGGGTTTTCATACCAAAATACTTCATCTTATGTGGATAGCACCAGTAATATTTCTATAATTTAATATTTAAGCTTAACTTACCCTGCAACTGCATGTTGGACTTCTTCACTGACAGAACCCAGACATTTCGGATTGACCGTCACCTCTCCTCCACTCTGTGTGCTCAGCCCCCTCCTGTTCACACTGTACACCCATGACTGCATCCCCTAACATGGAGACAACTCTGTTGTGAAGTTTGCAGATGACACCACCATCACTGGCTGGATTTCCAAGGATAAGACTTCATATCGGGAAGAAATCAGAGTGGTGGACAGAAAACAACATACTGTTCAACGACAGCTAAGGAACTGATTGTTGATTTTTGAAAAACACACCTGTGTGTCTCAATGGAGTTTTCGGTTCCTGGGATTCAACATCACAGAGGACATGTCATGGTTATCTCAAATCACCACACTGGTTAAGAAAGCACAGAAATTACTTATTTCTTGAGAAACCTTAAAGAGAATCCCATGCTAAGACAGAGGAGTAATAGAAAGGATTTACAAACCAGTATAAGATCTGCATGGCCCAGGATAAGAGGACTCAAGTAATTACCGCCCCGAAGATCAACTCATCTACCCAGCATCAGTGATATTAGTGAGGTGAAAGGCCTACTATTCTATATACTATTTGATATACTATTATACTTTAATACTTTTGGAACACGTCGGAATCTCTGAGCAAGATGGCAACGGCAGAGACACAGCTCACAAGCCTGAATGCAGCGTCTACTGTGTATATCTATGCAGTGTGAAATGACACGTCAGATAGTAAACACTCTTTCAGTGACTATTCTGTCAAAAATGCTCATGAGAAGCAATGACTGTATAGAGAGCTAGAAAAGTATGTATGCTGTGAGTCAGCCTTGTCCTAGTGGCCAATCTTAATACTGCAATACATTTTGGTGACCCAAAGACAATTTTCCCTTTAAAATAAATATCTGTAAAACTGTTTACAGGACACCTCAAACTGCAAAAAGGTCAATTATTACTCATTGTATATGTATTTCTGAAAAATAAAGAATAAAGTGTAAAACTATTTTCAACGTGCATGACATCATCTCAAGGTAAAATATATGGGTCTTTAAATGGAATTCGATTTCAGTTCAATTTGATTTATATGACACCAAATCACAACAACAGCATTTTTTCATATGAAGCAAGTGTGGGCCATATTTACATGTATGAAGAATGGAATCTCAGGGTTTCAAAATAAATATCTTTATCTGAATTAATAAACTAAACAATGACGAGTTGCAGGGATACTGCATGTAAAAGCAAAGAAGAGAACAAGCAAAATGACAACAAGGAAACGGACTGAAGTAGTAGACGAAGAGTGTGAATGTTATAACAAGCTTTTACAAGTTACATAGTATGAGATACACTGCTGGCCTGAGGGCTATTTTCAACTTTGGTACAGCCGCCTCAGACCCAGTCGATGCATTACAGTGAAGCCTGTCATGAGTTCTCTGTGTTGGCCTGTGTGTCTCACTGAGGGCCCTTTGTTGCATGTGCCATGAGGTAGCCTCAGTGCGGCAGTCTTGAAGAGAGCTCTGAGCTCCAGGCTCAGTACATTCCCTCCCTGTTCTGAAGGCCTGACAGTCCTATTAGGACTGAATGAGGAGGAATTTGCCTTACCTTGGCAAAAGATCTCTCATAGCCCCTGACAGCTATGGCAGCTCGTCATGGCAGCTTGCTGATGAGAACGCTGCAACCCCCTCCTCCCGCTACTGCCACCACTGCCATCTCCAGCCCTCTACTCCTCCTCTTGAGTCCTTTATGTTGAAATGCTAGAATCTCTTCTTTTTTTCCCCTTCTTACTATAAGAACAACAAAATGAAAATATAAAATACCAGTATCTTTGCTGCGAGAAAGAAAGAGAGCTGGATTACCAAAGCAGAGAATGGAGTGGGTTGAGTGACAGGAAGGAGTTGAAAAGCACACAAGGCAATTTAGAAATTTATATTCAATCTCCCCCCTTGTGGAAACCCAAACGACACTCCTGGCATCCCATTTTTCTGGCTGACACGCCATGTAAAATTGATCAATACAAACTTGTCACCTCCAGCCGACAAGAGAGGAGAGATGGAACGACAGGTAACTCCATGCACAACAATCAGTGAACCCTACAGAGAGTTATTGTTTACTAGTTTTATTTTCAAGTTCTTGCACTTTACTTGATTCAAAAGCTGTGTAAAAGATTATGTGTCTCAGCCTCATATGGTGCATTGTATGTCTAGAAACTCCAGGAAAGTTAATACAGTTATCACTGCCAAACCCGTAGGAAGGCAATAGTGCCTTGAGGCTGTTTTCATAAATGTTACAAAAAAAACACCCTATGTTGCTCCTAGCATACAGGACATTTTTTTAAGACACTGTCCTGTTGACAACTCCCCCCCCCCCCCGAAAAAAAAACAACTTGTTTTCTACTGATAATTCTGTGCAGCTGAATCCGAAAAGTCACACTTTCACGATCACAAGTTCAAACCTGAGAAGCAAGAGCGCAGACAGTCGATGAATCACCAGGAAGTGAAACACAAGAAAGTGCTTGCCAAGTATGAATTGGTTGTGGCCATCTGGCAGTGATGAGCAAGTGCCCCCTTCTCCTCCTCAGCCCGTCGACTGGGACCAGTGAAGACAGAAATCAGTCAGATGAAACTGATGCGGACATCAGGTGGAGGATCCACTTACAGCTCGTCTCGCCTGAGCTCCCTTTGACTGCTGGTGCACTCCGATACGCTGCCTTGCCTCTGCAAGACAGTTCTATTTCTCCAGTCTCCTAAAGGTGTTCAGCAGTGACTAAACACTCCCAAATGACCTTATCAATTGTTTTATTATTTCAGCCATGGAGGGGGTGGTGGTAGACAAGGTGGCAGAAACACATTTTCAGTTCGGAGATTAAGTCAGAATCCCACCTGCCCTGTGGGGGTTTGATGCTCGGTGATTATGCAAAACCTTTAGAGACGTCTCTGACTCAAAAGAAAGTGAACAAGGGGTGCTTTGATCATGCTGCTGTGGTTACCTTGATTTCAAGGTCATTCTTTATATCCATATTCTCCCTTTGTTCTTTATCATTCAAGGCTTTTAAGCCTATACTGAGTTACCACTATGTGTTCACAGGGTTGACAGAAACCCCGAAAAAACATGTGGATTTATCTCTCAGATTGAATAGCAACAGCTCCAATGCCAATAAAGCTAAGGACGCATTACGTTAGCAAGACTGCTAGCTAGCAAGTGCTGGCTTACTTTTAGCCACCTTATAGACCTTCTCCAATATTACCGAAGGATGTCACTTGACTGAATAAGAATGCCATTGCCAGGTACAATTTGTGTATGCTGATGAGAAAAATGTTAATATGTGATAAAATGATGTAGATGATTACCTATATATATATTTTTTTTTTTTTGGATTGGAGTTATGTTTTGAATAGTCCTGTAAACTGAATTGTAATATGTAATATAAGTGTTTAGTGTCATCTAGTGGTGAAGTTGCAGATTGCAACAATTTGAATACAGTTCATCCTTGCATAATGGTGGCATGAAAACTCACGAAAAATGCGTTTGGTGTCTTATTTCTGTTCTACTGTAGAAACATGGCAGTTCAACATGGCAGACTCATAGAAGAGGACCTGATCCCACTGTAGATTGAAATGGCTCATTCTAATGTAACAAAAACACTTCTTCTTAATTCTTATTTGCAGGTGATTATACACTATTGAAAACATTCCATTTGTGCCAATAGATCCTCCTAAATGTTACACACTGGACCAAGCTGTCTATACTCGATCTAAATGCACTCCGATATTGACCTTGGTCCAGTGTTTCCTGGGTGGTAAATTTATTTTTGGCATTCCTAATCTCTTCCATGCTGAGCTTGTGGGTGGTGATGATGTGAAAAGATAGATTCTACTTATGCATATTTTGTACTCTCATGATAATCACTTGAAGCTTGAATGCAAGATATTCCAGTAAGCAGGCTACTGTTCCACTTTTGTGTATTACTGTAAACATTTGTTGACTAGAGTTGAGTAGAGTAGAGTATCTTTCTATCCAATCTTTTTTAAACATTTGACCAGTCAAGTCAAGTTTATTTGTACGAATAGTCTCAGTGGGTTTCGCAGGCTAACATCCTTACTGATTCCTGACTCCAGTCAAAGCTCTTTGAAAGGAAGTCTACAAATAAGGGAAATGGAATACAATTCCAGAGACCTGCCCACACATGGCCAGGTAAACAATAGAAGCCAGAGGTAGAAAAATAGGGATTACAAAAATAGAAAATGAAATACATATACCAGCAGAGTGCAAGAACAGAGACACTGTCTTTTCTTGTGCAAAGTACTATTTTTTAACCTTTATGCACACCCACAACCTTTTGAAACACTTACACACACATAGGCTACAGATACACAAACACTGACCTTGCCCCACGTTCATGTTCACCAAAATGCATGCACACACTCATAGACACCTGCACTCAACAAAGACCACAAGACCAGTACAACTTGCTGAAAATGTAAATATTAAATCTGCAAATCACACACACAGAAACACACATACTGCCATCCATGTGCAGTACGATCACTATCCATCTGTGAACTAGTGTAGTTCAAAGAGAAAAGGTGGCAAGTATACATGAGTTAGGATTACAATTATTGGCTTTTCTTATACTCCACATTTCAATAAAATCTGATTTCTTACAGAAAACTCTGTACATGATTTATAGAACACAAGTACATTTTGACCTGGACCATGAAAGTGAACTTATTATTTAAAGTCATAAAGATAACCTGAACATATCAAAATATTAAATGTATGATAGTGGCAGATATACAGTAATTAAGTCAGTTTGTCATGAATACATTAAATGCACTTAATGAGGTCTGTATGGAAATTGTAAGTACAAAAGAAAAAAACAGCTGAACACTTAGATTTCACTGCAGCATTATTTAAGTGCAATGTAATTAAACTGCAATAGAATCTGAGGGTACAACCTTTTTCTATTTCTAAGTGAATGGTAGTCGCTGTGTCTGCACCTCACAAAACCACATAAATGCAACTTCACATTATGCAACATGGATCTTTAATCTGACAAATCAATCAGTATTCTAAACAGAAAGTACGAGTTAAATATCTGTTTCAACAGCTAAGAGGTGGTTTTACTTTCCGTCCTTGAGTGGTTTCATGTATCTGGGGTTATGTTCCCTTAATCAGAGGAGAACTGTCATAACTGGAGATTTACCCTGTAACCATTTGACCAATGACTGAAATGCAAACCATCTTTTCTGCCAAGTAAAATGGACATCTGTGTCCCGCCTCACTAACAGACAGAACATGAAGATAAATTAATGAGACATCCATGTCCATTTCTTTCATCTGCAGTAATTGATGCTTGCTGCAAAGAAGTGAAAGGTTAGGGGAAGCCCACTGCTGCTAAAAATCGACATCAAATATTAATGAAGAAGAGCCTGGGATGATTCAGTCTGTGTATTATTAATGATGACATTGGTAGAGTCAAACCGAGTGAAGGACACCGTCTGTGGACAGAGCAATGTTTAGAAACCTCAAGCTAAATTACTGACATTTTATGAATTCAGTTTCCTTTAATTTGGCATAGGACATTCCAATTAGTGTTTGCAAATATTGCCAGACAGTATATATATATATATAAAAAGCAGAGAATTAATGCCTGAATTTCTAATGTTAAAATATAAAGCCTACAGCTGTTCCACAGATCATGAATTCAATTGAACAGGTGGCAACAAGGAAATTTGGGAGGATTTCCTGGTATATTTTCTGGTAGATTATTATTATTTTTTTAACTAATACCACACATTGGACAAAACTTGTGTGATTATGAAAACCATGTGCAGCTCAAAAATAAAAGTAATATTTGGGTATTATCAAATATCATAGATTACAGGGGTATAAATGAAGCACTATTCCGCTTTAATAATTTATCATAGTAAATCATGTCTTCCCAACCCAGTGGAGTCGTTTCTTCAAACTTTTTACAGTTTTAACTTTTATCATTATATTTTCCTGATGACCAACTTCTCACAGTACAAATATTGACTGTGGTCTCTAAATAGCAAATAGTTGTTTGGCATACCGCAAAAAAACCACACACAACAACCTGGACCATGCAACCCGCGACTCCCAAGTCATCTAATACTGCAGCTTGGTCAGTGACAAAATATAATGCTGTTGGTATCGCTCTAGCATCAATCCTGGACATGACTGCCATCAAAGTCAGTTGATGTAGTATAAAGAGTGAGAAAGTCTGCATATAGATATGGTGGGGACTGCAGTTTGTGCCAAACCAAAAGTAATGTTTTCGTAAATTACCATCTCTTCCGAATTCTAACCAAATTTGATTTTGCGTCTAAACTTAATTACTTAAAAAGTAATTGTTGTGCCTAAACTTTACCAAACTTCAACTGTTTCACATTAACCATGCATTTTTGTAAAATGTAACCGGATACTTTACTTTACATACTCTTTTCCTATTGTTTTGACAACATTTAAAATCTACAATACAACATTGAAATGCTCCAAAGGCTATGAATGAATATTTGCTCTTCAAACAATTGGTAAAAGGTCCCACCTGTGACTGGCAATCATAGTTTAGAATAATAGGGTGGACTGGGAAGATAAAGAATTGACTTGTCACTTTAAGATTTTTGCCAATTAAATTGTAGGGACATCTATTAAAACTGCATTTGAATAAACACTGAAGGAAATAAAGTAACCAAATATTGGATGCTATGTGTAACTTTATCTGCTCACCCTTAATGTAATTATTTTTACAACTCAGTGACAGAGATATTGAGGTCTGTCTGTTTTAAACTAATTCCATTATCTACCTAATCTAACAAGATGGAGCAGAAATCAATTGCATCGTATTACTGCGAAGCAAGCAGAGGAGATTTTTGGAATTCCTCGCAGATCTGAAGAGACAAACCCAATTTAGGTTTATTTCTGTGTCAGATACTTTTTTTCAAAGGCTTCAATTAGAACATTTCTCTGAAGCCAAGCAAGTAATGAAATACTGAGGGAAGCCTCGGAAATTTCTCACATTTTCAGGTGCAAACTCTGGAGAATGGAGAATGTTTTTGTTGTTGCCGTTTATACACCATCTGCTTTCTAGTCCAAAGTATGTAATGTGTTTATTGATTAAAAATAATTAAATAAAGCTGTTTACATTGCTTATATCATGGACTTTACAACACACCCATCACCTCAGACCACACTGATCACCCATACAAAGTATTTAGTGTATAGTGGTAATACCAATGTGCAAGAAATATCTTGCACTGTTAATTAAAATGTCTTTACTCTACTACAATTTTGGTGGGTCTTCTTTGTTTGTTTGTTTGTTTCTTTCTTGTGTGAGTCTTGACTTAAAGCTACCCCAAAGATTTCACTTCTTTATGTTATGTATTTATTGGAGCAGGCATGCTCTGCTTCTACTAACTCTAATGGTATTTGCACTCCTATTCATTCTGGCGGTCTGCCACAATTCAGTTGACTTTCATTCATCAAATGGCCGTCTGCACAGGCTGCACAAACTGAGAAATAAGTCCTTATTGTGACCCAAATATTATAACACCAGGTACCCTTCCAACATTTTATTACGCTAGAACCGACTGGCAGTGTTTCTACGAGATGATTTTATTATGAGGAATTCCTGTGTTGCCAATAAAAGAGCATTTACACCCCCGAAAACACACTACTATTGTAAAATTATATTTTAAAATGACCAGTTTTTTCAGCCGGGTGTATGTTTGACATCAAGAAAAGGTTGAACATGTAAATGGAGTATGCATCGATTTTCATCCTCTACTTGCTAATGATGAGGATAAAAAACAATATTAGTGTGAAGTGATGAGGTGTTTAGGAAAAAGCTATTTGTCATCCCCTTTTACCTCAATCCCTAATCAATGTTTTCAATTTGTGCGTCGATAACAGCGAACAGGCTTAATGTGAGGACTCTACAAAATCCTACAGGGGTCACATTAAAAATGCAAGGCATGGTAGATATCTCAAGTGCCCTGACTGGATGTTGTCCAAATATAATATTGTACCCCTGCAGCAATTATAGGGATCGCTGGAAGGGTGGCGACTGCGAGGAAATGAACTCAGGATCAATCTCGGCACTTATCAGGATATAAGTGAGTCGGCCGAGGTTCAAGGAGACTTCAGGAATCTGTTTGGCACCTGACGCACTGCAGCTCTGGCTGGAAGAGGACGACTGCCAATCTCACTCCACTTTTCGACCCATTTAATTATGCTGTGCCCTTCCTTACATGTATCTCAAATGTACATTTTGAAACTTACATCACTTCATCAACAAACTTTCACAGATTCATCATCTCTCACTGCTTTCCATTTTCCTGTAAGATGCATTTTTTTTATTGTCTTCCTCTTATGTATTCTCTAGCAGAGACAGGTATTCAGGTACTATGATACAATCTGTTTTCAAAGTCAACAGGTGATGAATATCTTCCATTTAATTCTACTGGCACTCTATGCAGCTCATATTCCCAGCACTGGTATCTGCCTTGCATTATAAATGGCAGGAGTCTTGCTTTGATCAGTTGCATCAGACAATAAACATTTAATATTTAATTCTAAAAGATGCATGCATTGATTGGCAAGAGACCATTTTCAGTCTACTGAGTTCAAATTTCCTTGGCATTTTTAATCATAATACGTATTATAGACCTGAGGGCGTCCAAAGTTGTTAAGAATCTCTTAACACACCTCTCCATCTAAATCAATGTGGTACATTGTGATGTAAATTACCGTTTGGGCTTTAGGTTTTCAGCTGAGTGATTGAGAGTTCAGGCAGTCTGAATTATGTGCCAGGTCTTTCTAATGGTAGCTCATAATTTCACAGATCAATGAGCATTATCTATAGAAGTAAAAAAAAAAAAAAAAAGAAAGGTTGAATTTGTAATGGGGCCAAACTCAATATTCCACTCCCATTGTTCAGCAAGGACACGGCCTTTTGAATCCCACTGTGCTGCCAAGTACCACCTTTGAAATGCAGGATATCTCAGTGTGTTGTGTCTTAAACCACTTATCGGATAGTCCATCTGAATTGAGATTTTGCTTCGCCAAATTTCTGAGACGCTTAGTGTGCAGATCACCAAGGCTGAATTACCATCCAGGCAAAGGTCCACACCCTGAGGACCCCAAAGGGAGGTTCATAGTGTGTCAATTAGTTTGGTGTTAATCTGGACTGATGTGTACTGTTTTGTGGATTTGTTTCCTGGTGACCTTCTTGTAGTGCACAGGAGGGAAAAGTGCGAACTGCGGGGCGTTACAGGAATAGTTTGACATTTTCTTGCGGAATTTATTTAAAGATCAAGTAGCACTCTCAAACTCTGGCGTTGTGTTGAAAGATATGAAGCGCAGAAAGGCCAGGAGATGATTAGCTTAGTTTATCATAATAAGCAGGGAGAAACAGCTAGCCCAATGGTTAAAAAAATGTGTCTACCACAAATTAACATATTATTTTGTTTATGTTTTCTGTACACACACGTATGACAAATTGTAT